>NC_037596.1:12978100-13145132 GCF_003073045.1 Pomacea canaliculata | reverse complement strand
AGGACAACGAGAAGCTTTACAGTTTAATCTCGAAGAAAACACGCAACACTATATACTTTATCATAGTTTCGTCTTTGCAGGAAGAAAAGTGCTCAATCTGTCACGGTCGTCAATGAAGGCAAGAAAAAGCTGCTCCTTAAGGATCAATTTGGAAAGTTCATTAGACCTAAAAGACTCAAGGAAATAAATACTCAGATCAGCGGGTAAGGACAAAATACTTGAAACAATCTTAATAATTCAATCAATACACAAATTTAGTGTTAAAAAGTAACAAAAGAAAACAAAGCTGTGAAGTGTTACTAACAAATGATGCTGTTTCAGACACTCCTTTGTTTTATTTACAGTGATGAACATGGCTCAACCGTCAATAAACCCCAGGAGAATGGCAGCATGGGGCAAAAATCTCCTGAATGCAAGAGAAAGGAATCGGGTTCTGGACTCGAAAAAGAAAGTGGCTCATTCCCGTCAGGCAACGAAGAATCAAACAGTCCTCTCCTTTCACGTGACAAAGAGAAGAATCAATTACCCATATAGGAACATAATCGTCCTGCTGTTTAAATTCCTTTTATTATGTCAGGCAACAGTGAACTTTGAAAAAAGTGAATAGACAAATGAGCGCCTGTAGAATATATGCAACCACAAGCGTTTATTATTTTAATTTTTCTTTTTTTTTGGTTTTGCTTTTTTGTATCCCAATATTTTTTCTTCCTTAACCTAATTCTAATCTTGAGTCATCGCTTTAACTGTCATGTTATGTATACTGCCGTTACAAAACACAATGAAACACACAACATGTACATGGATGTCCATAACAAAGCATATCCTTCTGTTTAAAGTTTGTTTGTTCCAAACTGAGAATTATTGGCCACCATCCTTTAACAAATATGTAAACTCGCAGACACTTTCAAGCACTTAAACTCGTCTTCCGTCCACACAAAGATCATTATCATCATTCAACATTATATCTGTCCAGTATTATTTCCCCGTAGTGCTATATCCACATACTGTTATAACCACATTTGAAAACATTTTTGCTGCTTTACTGTTTATGTGTGACATCCAGAAAATTTTATTGAACATTGATTTTATTTGCAATTCAATTGTTATCGTCATTTTCACAATATGTTATTGGAATTTTAATTGAACAGTTTCCTGCAAGATTGTTTTCCATTTTCTTACTTTATGCTAAGGTTTATTGCTTGATTATGAACACTCGGTAAAGGTACGAGAAACTTTGAGAACAACTGCAACAAGGCATCAGTGGTTTGTACAGATATTCATCGCAAGATGTTTGTGTACAGAAAGACTTGCATGATCATGTGTCAGCAGCTCAAGAGAAGCTAAATGCCTTGTGTGGAGCAGAATAAATATAATTTTGTGTGATTTATCTGTTGTGATGCAATGTCCTTAAAAAAAGATGTGTGAAAATGTTTCAGAGGTGTGTTGATTGGAACAAAAATCCATGCTGCTGTAATTAATTTGAAGTGAGGTGAAAGCGTCAGGTATTAGGCACCGTTTGTAGTCAGATTAAAGGATGAATAAAATAAAAGAATTTTTTTTCGTGAATTCAAAGAAAACTACAAAGAACCAATCATAATGTCACGATCGGTGTTCTAAACTATGAAATTAACTGGTAAGAAATTAAATTTTCAGTTTTGTTCTTTTGCTGGTTTTGAAACAAATAAAGCATGTGTTATTCCAACTAATATTTTTCAAGTTATTTAAAGGTTTTCTTGCACGCGCTAAATCTTTGAACGTGAAGTTTAAAATCGAACAGCAGCATTAATTAGCCCTTGGTGATTCAGGATGAGCACTGGATATGAAGGCGTAGGGGGCACAAACTGAATGTTTCCTAAATAATTTCACAATTGTAAACATGTCAGGATAATTTAACAAAATTTGTGCCAAGGAAAAGTGTAAATGGGGGCAATAATCAACCCTAAAAGAAAAAACAGATTTTTTCTCCTCAAAAAAGATCAAAGGACAAGAAGACCCTTGTGAAGTAAAGTGATTTATGGCAGGGGAGGGGGCGCTGAAATACTGTTTCATACTAACTGGGTTAACCTGGATCCCAGCATGAGGTCAAGGATTCCTTTTCCACTTGGAATCTGTGAAAACTTAAAATAAATTACTCAAAATTAATCAAAGTTGGACAAAATTACAATGCGTTTAAACTGGTTTATTGATGTCAAGATGATGTCTTGCTCTTTGTAAATAAAAACATTTATACTAGTAAACAATTATATCTCAATACCTGGGCAGACAACCTCTTCGTATAGGACACATTCACGAGCAAAAGCAATCCCTTATAACGGTCTCCTAAAAACGAACTCCATTTGCTTATGCTCTTAGTTACTAAAGCTGATGACAACGAACGACGAGGGGGATGCTGCTGCTGGTGATGATGTTAATGATAATGAGTTCTCGGTATAAAGTGCACTTGGTCTCATAAGAGGAAATTCCGAATTTTCAAATATCTTGTTATTCTTTCTCGGAGGTATGTATGTAACTGTTCATTCTAAGCTGGCCTAAGCGCTAAAGGTCAAAGGATACATTTGGAGCCCAGTATACTTTTCGGGGATGTGATAATGGACTGTGGGTACAGACCCTTTCGAGTCAGATCTTATTTCAGTTTTTTCCATGAGAAGGTTGCACTTTTGTTTACTTAATGAGAACGTCTATTTTTTAAATTTCTTCTTATTTTAAGATTTATTCCTTTCATGTTTTAATTAATTCATTTACTTATATTCAGTTTTTCGTCTACCAGGAGGCTTCTACCAGAAGAAATTGCAACACTTTCACTTCCTGGGGCAACTAAGGGATAGCGGACAAAGCTATGTAGTTTAGGAAGAATTAAGTATATTAATTACTGTCTAATACATTAATATTAGGGACACTATATACGTGATGGAGGGTCACTCGCTGTGAAAGCTGTAGAAAACCAAATGGCACTGGCCACTAAGAACACCAGTGGGTGTAGCAGACTGAACCAAATGTAGGCTCTGAACTTAATGAGGAACCAAACAATCTCGCCTAATAATTTCATTTGTTTGTGGAGAAGATGAACGTGACCCAGTAAACAAATGAAATTATTAAGAGACTCGTGGTGGGCAGGGGACATCCGCCTTTCCGAGAAAGTTGGATTACGACCTTGACCGGTTTAGGGTGGGACACTAAGTGAAACAATATATATATATCACTTAACCGGCGTTTACAAGGAATTGGAAAGTCAAGCTGGGTGAGAGATGCTTGTCAAAATGTAAATCCCTTGGCTCTTCTATACAGATCATACTTTTATCTGAAACAGCTGGTCAGACCTACAGATCCGAGCTTCAGCATGAAGGCATCTTGTGCAGGTTTCTACATCATCTGCTTTCTTCTTCTACAGAAAGGAGTACTTTCCTTATCCTGTAAGTAAACCTGAGTGAAGTATCTTTTTCTCCAAACAATTTTCCCGAGTAGAGTTTTGTTGACTACTTTGTGGGAAGATTAGGGAAACAATGATTCTGACATGAACATAAAATAAATTAATTATGGGGTTTTATGAAAATTAGAAGCCTTCTGAAATATTAATCCAAATGAAAATTGATATTTAGATGATCACGTAAAAACATGACAAAGAGTGATCAGTCTTTGAGTTTTCATAGCTAATCAGTAAGAAACGCTGTGGATACTATCTCTTAAAGACGACTAAGAGATATGAGACTATTTCAAAAGTTATTTACATAAACTAAAGGGGGCGGAAAAAAGACAAAGAAAGACAAATTATATCCAGCGTCCACTAATTACAAAAGTCCTGTTTCACAAAAGATGGAATATTTATTTTCAGAGTTGTTGGTAATAAAGATTTTTTTTATTTTAACTTTTCTACTTTTCAGAAATTTTGGTTGTATTGGTCACTTTGAAAGCAATATGGAGTAAATGTCGAGACGCTAAATTTTTATAGTGAATTACTGAATAATAAACTTTCTTTTGTACACACTGATTATGCAAATTAATGATACTTTCATAGTGAGGTAGACTGATAATTATATGATACAACTTTCTTTTTAAAAAGTTCATTTTCGTTTTGTGTGAAAATGAAAAAGGTTTACGTATGAAGTGTTAACAGAGACGGGATATCCCAGGGTATTGAAGAGTGTTGAAAAGTTCTATGGCAGTTATATAACCTAACAAATATTTGACTTTCCTTTATTACGTATGACATTAGTTCTTATTGTTTTTCTCTCAGTATTGTAGAAAGTCTGTGTATTTTACTTCAGCTAGCTTCTCGCCGTCAGAGTTATTTTCAGGTGGATATTTCCGACTCAGTAAGATGTAAAAGAGACAGTGAACATAGTAATCATAAACGATTCTCGCTATTCTGTCAATGGTTACTGTAAGGCTTGGAGTCACAGACAAATTTAATGCTGTTTATGAGGTGTGTGAAAGGAATGTCCATCAAAACTTGGCTGCAGCCTTTTAGTTTGGAATAAAGACTTCAACACATGATGGGGCGGGTTACGGTGCAGTCAGAAGACAGGTGGTCCTCTGTACTGGAAAACAACAAAGACATCTAGCAACTCTGTGGTTACTCTGGAACTCCAGATATCTCAGTTGGTCACGTCGGTCACTGAGTGTGATGAAACGTGTCCACCAGCAGAAGTGGTTCACTCAAGATCACAACGGGAACATAGGTGTCGAGGTCTTATGTGAGTGGCAATTGAAAATGATAAATGAATCTCTTTAACATACAGTTACTTACATTTGATTCTATCAGACACTTATGATATATATAGTACTAAAAAACATATTTTCTGTGATTATTTTGTTTAACACATAGCCAAGACACAAAAATTGTTTGATGTTTGATCGAAGAGTCTATTTGCAGAAATTTAACACAAATACGGATAATATATGCTCTCTTCTTAGATATAGAAATTTGGCGGAGATTATTTTACAGGATTTGTAAAATTTTTAAACCCGCTGTCTAGAACGATCAGTCATTTCATTATAGATATGCCCACAAGTAGATAGGTATACGTGAAACTTTTCTCTACCATCAGATAGTTGGTTATCCATATTTCCCTTACAAAACAAACAAAAAAACAAAAACAAAAAACACAAACGCCCCAAGAAAAAAAAAAAAAAAAATGGAGTCATGATGATGTGTGCCTGCGTTTGAAGGAGGAAATATATCGCTTTGTCCTCAGTTCGTGTATGTAGATGAAGCAACGGAAGAATGTATGACATACATGATGTTTTATATTTTTAGTTTGTAACACAGACCCGCCCATTGTAACAAAGTCGAGTTCTGACTGTGGATGGACAGGAGGTTGATGGTGGCTATGTCATCATGACCGCCAGGTGGTCAACATTTTCTGCTCATTTGATAAAGGGAACTCTCTCTCTATTTTTCCGTCTATTGGATAAAGTGGAAGAGTTGAAGCTGGCTACAGGGGAAGAGAACTCAATCATCGCTCAAAGTCCATGTGAAGATGACTGGCCGGTGGTCAGATGTGAAGCTGCCGGTTTTTCGAAAAAAACACAACAATAGCGATCCGTGTTGTTCGCCTCTGTCCGAAAATGTAAGTTTTGTAGTGTGTCAGAATAGTTGCACTCATTTCACACTCAATACTGCCAATCATTTTCTTTTTTTAGTTGTAAACAAACGAGCTGTTATTTGGAAAGATTTTCATCCTTTGTTGTGAAAATGGAAGCATGGGAACATTTGTTCACACACAAAATGAACGATCTATATAATAACAAGTGATGAATGATTAAAGAGATGAGCAATTATCACACACTCCACTTTTTTTATAAGATTAATTAAATAGATTAATTGCAATTTTTTCCGACTACTAATTAAAGGCTATAGACATATGTTAATCATAGTTATTTTTTCTGTTTTAACTTGTATCAGGCTCTCTCAGTTTGTTGACACATTTCCAAATGTAACTCACCACAATCTCGTGTGAACATCTGGGCACTTTAACCTCAAGCTCACACGAAAACATTCAAGAGAGTGTGTCATGGCCTCGTCCGTTGTTGAAGGTGAGGAGAGAAGTGAACTGCTTGCACCTGACTGGTGCACCGCCTGACTTTTGCTGACTCCTCACCTGTCGACAGAGAGGACAGGGCTGGAGAACTGGCAATGTAACTTTCTCTATATGAATGGGGTCGCAAGTACATACTGTTATTGTTCAACGTCGACACACGTGAGTATGTTCTACTATCTTTTACTGTGTGGGAACAGAAGGAGGGAAGGAGAGAAAACACGGACAATCAAGAAACTAACGAACAAACTAACCAACGAATGACTAAGACTGTCAAAACAAATATATTTGAAGAAGCAGAGCAGGGCATGGTGATCCTATGGAGCAGGTCGAACAAGAAAGTACTTGAGGTGTAGCACTATGTTATGAAAAAAGATTGGAGAAGAGACATCATGTAAACTAATATTATTTCAAGACCAAAAGGAATATAACGACTATGCTCCGTTATTTAGAGACCATTAGGTGTTCTAAATAACACAGAAAGCAAAAAATCTGGTAGTAATTTTTAGTTTTGAAACTCATTTGCCACCGATTTTTTTTTAGCATTGAGGTGGTTCATGTTTTAGCTACATCTTACTTCTATGGCTAGTAGTCCTGTAAATTTACAAATGATATAATCGAGAGTGATGTGTAATATGCCGAAACTTTCTCAGTCAGCTTTCTTGAGATTGGTGCCCCTCTCCTTTCCGCTACTTATTTTTTCCCAACCCTCGACGGCAAGAGAACTTACTCCACAGCTGTGTAACTAGAGAAATACAGTTCTTACACGGGTATCGAACACTGTTGCACCGCGTTACTATGGTTCAGAAGCTTTCTACCATTATCTCTATCTACAAAATAAAATTTAAACCCGTGAGAAGTAGAAGAAGGAATTCAAACTTTTCTGAGTGTGTAGCACCAGGTAGTAATTGTGAAGCTTAGTCAACCAACTCAACGCAACCCGTGTATAGTGAAAACTTTCTTTCTCGCTGACTCGTCGTTCCGTGCATCATCAGCACAACACCGAGCCGTTTCCTCGCCCACCCCGGATTATTGCCGGGTACGCATTCTAACGACAAGAACGGCTGAGCAATTTGCAGATAAGTTCTAAAAGGTAAGCATACTTTTACATTACATAACGATACTTTAAAAAACAAGTTTGTCACTGTTCTCAAAACTATTTTGAAAGAGGAGCAACTCAAGCACGTACACAGAGGAATAGTCAGAATTTTGACTTATATATCCGTTTTTTAAATTGGCGACAAACTTTTTTTCTTATTTAGTCAGTTCCCTCACGCATTATAATTCTGTATTATAGGTCCATATTGTGGTTATATTGCAATGTGTAAAACTCGCTTTATTTTATAATGTTTAGTATGCAGTGTTTAGAGGCGTGGAATGTGTACTTGTATAAATAATGAATAAAACAATAATTTAGAAAGATGGTGGGATGTCAACAATGTTGTATGCATGTCCTTGTTTTGTTCCGGATGATGCGTCTACTAAAAACCATTCTGTCCTCAACAACAATCTTTTCGTATAGTAGTGATTTCCTTGTGAGCAGGCGCGACACCCATTCTTGTTACAGCGCAGACACAGAGTATTCCCTTCAGGGAGTCGAGTGAGAAATTTTCTTGTGGGAGAAAAGCTACTCTATTGGTAGCTGCAAATAAGTTTTCTGGTAATGTTGTTGCATATGTTTGGACGATCCTAAAAGATATCAGAACTGGTAATGAATCTCGGAAATAATGAAATATGCTCAAAATTATTAGATAAGAAGCCATTACTTAAAAAAATTGTCTCCATGAATAAAGGGAACTCATTGCATCAGCATGTGGGAGATATGTATTTAACTATATGTTTTATTAGGATGCAACAAAACAGAGAATAACTGACGAGCAAGAAAGAAAGAGGGACGCTCTTTTTCTTTTCCAAAATTGTAATATTATTTCGCCAATTAGTGTCCTTGAAAAGAAATGCAGGTAATACACTCGTGCCTGCTTAATTTATTTTCCTATACCAAGAAACAGTCTAATGACAGATAATTGAAATACAGTTACTTGCGGTTATTTTGAAAGCGACTATTACAAGGAAACGAGAGTTTCAATAGGTCGCTTATACGAGTTGTCGGAATCCTGTGATGAATTATAGTTCCTGTTAAATTTGTTGTCACACGGTGTAAGCAATGCTGTCTCCCCGATCATGTACTCATCATGAACACTCTACCAAAGTTGGTTCCGCTGTGTTTGATACTTCTCACACTGACGAAAGGAGTTTTTTTTTTCTCTTGACTATGTAAGGAGTGAATACTTACAACCTAGTCTTCTTTAAAGATTAATTTCGCAAGTTTAAATACTGAATGTGTTAACGATCATTAGTTAATGTCTTTAATTTCCTACAGAAATATTCCACAATGTTCAAAGCAAAGCCTGTCTATAGGAACATATAAGCTTACAAATTATTTATTTAATATGATGTAAATATGTGAAATGATTGAAAATCCTAACAGGAAGGATGATTATGTTACTGTTATTTTAGACGAGGCTCGAAATTTTAGGGACTTTCTTTGCAGACATGAGCTTTCCGTTTCATACAGTTACCATCTTAGTTTCGAAATTAGTACAAAAATCAAAAATATACTTGTGTATTTGGTGTCTTGTGTGGAATGAGATCCACCGTTACTGGAGTAGTTAGAAAAAGAAATATGTTAGTCTACCGACTCAAGCAGGGGTTGTAAGTGCGTCGCCTATCATGGCTGCACTCTGTGAAACACAAGCATCAGGAGATCAGTCTGGTCAACTCCCAGCTGAATGTAAACAGATGAACCAGAGAGAAATCATTGAAAGTCATGTACTAACTCTGAATTTTTATTTTAATCATTCTGATTGAAATCTCTTGCTGTTACTAATGTGATAAAATTTTTATTTCAGCTTTAAAAACTAGTGCTTTATTAAAACATTTTTTTCCATGATCAATTTGGTCTGAAGACACCGAAGAACATTAACTAGCCTAGTTTGACACTCCACTCTTCTTGATATATTTTGCCTCGTTGATGATATGTTTTGACCTACTCACGAAAAAACCCATATTTTTCATCAGGTGGGTTTTCTAACTTTACTGAAAGCCTGAGTAAAGAAGAACACAGTTCTATCAATATCAACTACACCATCAACTTTACGACAAGTCCTGATGTTACCAGACAGTTTAAATGCTTGATTATAAGGTTTGTGAAGGAAACTCTGTGAGAAGTGCATGTATTTTTGTGTTACGACAAAGACTTTATCACCGAGTTTAAGACGGACTTGAGTTTGGATGACAGGAGTTACCTGCTACTGGGAACACGACACGTGAGCAGCTCTGTGTGGCTTTAGACATTAGACTCAATCTCTCAGGTCGTCACCAGGTCACTGAGTGTGATGTTATTCTCCACTAGCGAGAGGTGGGATACCCCAAACCTACCGACTGATACGTGTGTGAGGTCTTGTGTAAGTATGGACTTATTTACCGCAATTTGTTTTAAACACTAATGACTTATTAGAAGTAAAGAAACTTTAATATGTTAAAATTGTTAGGTTTAGGACAGAAAAGTTATACTGCTTAACGATTCACACAAACCTTGTTATTTTATACATAAAAATAAGCAAAGGCAGCTGAAAGAACTATATTTACTGTACTGTCTTTTCGTGTTTGTGATTCCAAATATGTCAGACCACATGAGTCACAAGTCTACCGTGGATTCTAAAACAATTGACTTTACAGTCTTACTTCATTAACAGGGTCAGAAGGCAGTCACATTACAGCTAACTGCACCTTCAGCAAAGGGAACCTCCCCTACTTTCATCAGAGCTTCTGGATAGACAAGGGCAAACGAATTAAAATCTGTTGGTAGTTTGATGAAGATACCTCAATCATGGGCGGTCACTTAATGCCATTGTAACGACGACTGGCCGTAGTCCGGTGTGAAGGGAGCGGCTCCAAACAAAACAGTCCGTCCTTCTTCGTCAGTGTAGGTATTCAAACTTGTTCTGTGATTTGTCTCCGGCACCGAAACGTAACCGCTATAAGGGTTGTTTTACTTGCATGGTGTGTGTTTGCTCCATCCACGGTATGTTGGAAAACAGGCGAAGAACAGAATTACTTCACTGAATTCACCTATCCTTTTTAAGTTCAGTGGACATTTGTGTGTACCTTAAGTGTGTGCGTGAGATTGAGAGATGCCTATGTCTGTCTCTACACACTCAGTGTAGGTATTCGTGATAACATGTTTTACTTGCCACGCTAAAACTACCCAAATAACCTTTAAACGTTTTGGAATTTTGCAGGTCCTCCTCAGTTTGTCGAAAACTCCATAAAAATCGTCAATCTACAAACATTTCAAGTCCTAACATTTCGTGTCCGAGCTCACACAACAACACTCGTTGGATGTCTCTTGACACCAGTGACTCTAGACAACAATGTCACGAGGGGAGTAAGCTGCATCCTAAGCGGTGACCCGCCTGATCTGCTTCTGACCGTCCATCTTCACAAGGAAGCACATAGTCAAGGAATTGGTCGCTGATTCTTCGAAATGAAATAGGTTCTGCACAACGACACTGATGATCACTTATCCAGGTAAGCACACTTGCTGTTTACATCCAGTTAAGATTAATGCTTACTGTTTAGTAAAAAACAAATTACGAAAAATGTTACGAAAATGTGCGGACAAGGAATATTCAACTTAGTTATCCACAATAAGCAATTAAAATGGTGCTAGTACTAGATTGATCAGAAATAGGAAGAGTGAAAACTCCACATGCCAACACATGATCAGAAATACAGAGGTTTAAGGGATGCCTTCCTGAGGAATTGCTGTGACCAAGGCTGCCAAGTCCCTCTGATGATCTTGAACATTATTAACAACGGAGTAGAGACTGTTCCTGTTGCTTAGGGAAAGGCTGTGGGACAAGAGAAGAAGAGAAGGGGATGAAACTTTAAATGAAGTACTTGATAGAACCGAATTAGGATGACAGAGCTGACACAGAGAAAACCATACGAAGTACACGACGGTTGTTGGTTCTTACGAGGATCATGTCAGAGTTGATGTCCATTGAAGATTGTTATCAAAAATAGTTATATCCACTCTGCGTAAGAGTCCGGCTACCTGAATAGCATCATCATGTTTAGTATATCAAGATAATTTTGCTATTTTCCTTAGCCTTTAAGATATTGAAGACAAGGAAGTGTTTACCACACCACAGTACAAAGTCCACAAGAGTTCCACTGTGAACATGTTCACAAAGATTTAAAAGGGACAGCAAGCCAGAGTCATCAGCAAATTTTAACAGAAGGCTCCTATCGGTAGTGCTTCTACCAAAGCTAGTATATAATATGAACATTAGTGGAGACAAGCAGCATCCTATGCTCCTCGTGTAGCAGAAAACGAAATCACGAAGTTGCATAACAAAATATTATAAAATGTTACACACTGTCACCCTACACACGTGTACTTCATCTCAGTCACGCACCGCAACGTTTGTGTAGTCTGTCACAGGACAGGAAAACTAATCAGGACTGGATGTAGTTAAGACTTTCAATTTAGAGTTAATACTATTTATAATTACATCTGTCATTATTTAATTCAGATGGCACATAACGATATTGTTTAATTTCTTTACGTTTTTAACTTTATACCAACTACGCTCTAAATGACAATAATTATACAAAATATCGACGACGACGACGATTAAAAAAGATTACAACAATGATGACGAACATGTTGACGAGATAACAGAGCCAAGATGATTTTGATGAAGGCCATGATGACTATGCATTTACTGACTTTGGCGACAGTCTTTCACGCATGTGATTGTGGTATGTGTCCCTAAGATGACTGGTAATTCACACATGGCTACCAATAAACATGATACTTATTAATTTTATAATTGTATTTATTTGGGAACTGTTAATATGATGAGATTAGATGCCCGTATGTCGTGAATACGTCGTCACGTCCTTGTTCGCCGTCGTATCCACTTGTCTGACTCGTTACGTGCTTGCGGACTGCAGTCGGTTTTTCTCGTCAACGTCCGTGTCACGTAAGGAACGGTTGACTCCCGGTATACCGGTAAATATCCGTACTGAGCTTAAATAGGAAAGTTTCTTCAAGTATCTTCACAGCGGGAAACGGATCGTCGAAAACAGGTAAACAAAAACAAAACAAACCATCACAAAAAGGTAAGGATTAAGATTTTTTTGGACAGGGTATGAGAGCAGTTGACTTACAACATTACACATAGGTATAAAACTGTAAAAAATGTTAATAACATGTTGATACATCTACACACCATTTAAGAGGGTGGGCCACTTAAAAGTATCCCGCCTCGACCGACATATTCTAGGAGGTGGGCTACCACACCCCATATTTTTAGACCGGGAGATATGGGAGGGAACTCCAGCTTTTATAAGCTATGAAGCTCTACAGTTAAGTCCCTTTAACCTGATCGTTATGTGAAAAACAACTGAACTGAACTAGAAAATAAAATGTATAATAAGAAGAGAGGTGCGTAAAGTGCATGCAAGCTAGTCGCATGTTTGAACGCTTAGTCACAATGTCTGTCTTTCTCAAAGACTAGATAGTAGCTAAGCTGTCAGAGCCGGAAAGACGAGATGTGCTCGGGACTTCATCTGTTTCCTGTGATGCTGATAATTTCTTTCCTTTAGTTATCACGCCCCTGCTCTGTAGAGACTTCTAATTTCATCTCCGCCTAGCTATAAGAGAAGCGCTTGTTTTCTTGAAGCCTGGCTGTGAGTACTGTAAGCTAGGGAGGCTAAGTGGTAAAAAAAGAGTCAATCTGTAGTGCTTTAGTTGATTCTGAGATGAAAATATAGCAAATGCACTCTGTAACTACAGGAGTGAAACGGCAAAATAAACGACACAAAGTGATGAAGCGTGGGAAGGGTTAATGGAGAGAGAGACAGAGAGAGAGAGACACTAAGAAAAGCAACAACTAGACAAGAAATTCAGCAATTCCATATAGTAAGCTTCACTGCAGTATACAAAGTAAAAAAAAAAAAAAAAAAAAAAAAGACAAACCCACTCTGCTTAAATGATTCAAGATGCAACTAAAACATCTCTTTGATAATGTCGATGCCTAGAAACTCAAAAACACAAGAAACGTGGTATCAAAATATATATAAATATGAAAAAGGTTTGTACGTTGAATTACAAGTTAATGTTGCTGGTCGAGTCCGTGATTATCTCCCTTTGACCACAGAGTTTTGAAAGTTATCTTCATTGTTTAGTGTTCAAATTCCTTTGCTTAAGCTGGTCTTGTTCAGACAAGTTGTCTAACATATCACTTTAACTAAAACCATCCTCTAGGGCTCTGTGGAAGGAGGTGGTAGCCAAGGTAAACAGAGGAAGAACTGAATGGCGGACGTGAAGGATGGTCCTCCATGACTGACCTGCAAACATCTCCCACGACCGTCCCTAGTGTCTCTTGCGAGAACAAGTCAACTGGCATTCAAGCTTATCTGGTGATCAGGTAGTACCAGTCAAGGTATGGATGATGATGATGATGATGATGATGATGATGATGATGATGATGATGATGATGATGATGAGAAGAAGGAGGAGTTATCTACACACAGTTATAATACACAGGAACGGGAAACTATTTGAAGGAAAATTTAAAAACAAATAACAGGACATCCTTGATTAATTAGTTAAATGAGATAAGAAAGATGGAGAGCTAAAAGAATATCTCTGTTCTTATAAGCCTTTAATCGTAATAGACAAAACATATTCAAAAGTATGCAGATCTGTCAAAGAAATGGTAAGCAAGGTGTGTGTGTGTGTTGTGAAGGTTGTGAAAAAAATAAGTCTTAAAGTGAGTAATACTTAACTAATTGTTTTGCATTTCTTACTTTTTTTTTTTTTTTTATAAACTTAAGCTATATATGGGTGAGCAATGTTTAATAGGCTGTTTTATAATCTCTTACAAGACCTATAGAATTTCAATTTTAAAAAGACTTTTTACTACATAATCACTATTTTTAAGTTGGCTTTGAGAGGACAGAGGCATAAAGTGTCTGTACTGTGGGGGATAAAAAACCATCGTTGCATAAAAAGTCTCAGTCCCCACCGCCCACGCACTCCCCCCACAAAAAAACAAAAACAAAAAGAAAACAAATTGACAGATGTTTCTTTGGTCTGAGGCCGTTGCCATGATGGGAAACAATGTTTGTCAAATTAGTAGAAAATATGAACTGTTTGGTCCTTTGTACACACTCAGTGACACAAAAGCTACCTGGGTGACTAACATTTATAAGTCATAATATAAGTCAACTCCTTTCTTGAGGAAAAGATTGAAAACAGATAATAAATATAATTTGTAGGTAGGTGGCTGTCATTTTCTCACTCCGCTTGAGAGCAAGTAGTAGTCATGGCAAAGTGTGAGATGGTAAAACCTGTTTACATAGATGTTAGCTTGGTGATACACTTGGTGTTTCATAAGTGTCAAGTCTCGCTACATACCATCTATACATGTACTCAAGAAAACAGCTAATGACCACAATGGGAAACACAGACAGACTGTGGTTAGAGACTATACAAGGAAACTGAAAGTTCAGAGGTCGCTTAGACGCTTGTCGGAATCCTGTGATCATCTTCCTGTTAAAATTTTGTGGACACTGGTGTACAGCGGCTGGACCCATCATGTACTTCATCATGAACACGTCTACCAAAGTTGGTTCTCTGTGTTTGATACTTCTCACACTGACGAAAGGAGTTTTTCTCTTGGAATGTAAGGAGTGAATACGACAACCTAGTCTTCTTTAAAGATTAATTTCGCAAGTTTAAATACTGAATGTGTTAACGATCATTAGTTAATGTCTTTAATTTCTACAGAAATATTCCACAGATGTTCAAAGCAAAGGCTGTCTATAGGAACATATAAGCTTACAAATTATTTATTTAATATGATATAAATATGTGAAATTATTGAAAATCCTAACAGGAAGGATGATTATCTTAATGTTATTTTAAACGAGGCTCGAAAGTTTAGGGACTTTCTTCCCAGACATGAGCTCTCCGTTCCACACAGTTACCATCTTGTTTTCGAACTTAGTACAAGAATCCAAACTATACTTCCTGAAAGTTACACCACGAAAATATTTACTTGTGTATTTTCTGTCTTGTGTCTAAAGAGTTCCACTGTTACTGGAGTAGTTAGAAGGAAATATTGTTAGTGTCTACAGACCACAGACACTTACCACATTAGGGTTGTAAGTGCTAGACATGCATGGCTGCACTTTGTGAACAGAAAGCAATCAAGATCAGTGGAGGTCAACTTCATTTTAGTCATTAGTCGTTTCGTCATCTTGATTGAAATCTCTTGCTGTTACTAATGTTTTAAAACTTTTATTTGAGTTTTAGAAACTAGCGTTTTATGGAAATTTTTCCCATGATCGATCTGATCTGAAGACATCGAAGAACATTAACTAGCCTAGTGTGACACTCTATTCTTGATATATCTCGCCTCGTTGATGATATCATTTTCATGTTTTGACCTACTCATGAATAAACCCTAATTTTCCAGGTGGGTTTTCTAACTTTAGTGAAAGCCTGACTCAAGAAGAAAATAGTTCTATCAATATCAACTACACCATCAACGTTACGACAAGTCCTGATGTTACAGACACGTTTAGCGCTCTTCATGCGTTTTGTGAAGGAAACTATTTGAGGATTGCATGTAGATTTGTTTATGACAAAAACTTTAGCACCGAGTTTAAGAAGGACGTGAGTAGGATGACAGGAGTCACCTGCTACTGGGAACAACGACACGTGAGCAGCTCTGTGGTGGCTTTAGACATCTACATCTCTCAGGTCGTCACCAGGTCACTGAGTGCAATGATAGTCTTCACTGGCAGAATTGGGATTCCCAAACCTATCCGACTGATACGTGTTGAGGTGTTGTGTAAGTATGAACTTACTTACCGCATTTTGTTTTAAACACTAATGACTTTTTAGAAGTAAAGAAACTTTTAGATGTTAAAATTGTTATGTTTAGGACACAAATGTTATACTGCTTAACGATTCACGCAAACCTTTTTACTATATGCATATAAACAAGGAAAAACAGCTGGAAGCACTATCTTTTCTATATGTAACTGCAGTGTGTGTGTGTGGTTCCACAGACCCACCAAAGGTCACAAGTCTTACTGTGGGTGGAGAAGACTTTACAAGTCCTTACTTCATTAACGAGTGCCAGAAGGTCAACATTTTCTGCTCCTTCGATAAAGGGAACCCTCCCGCTATTTTCAAGCTTCTTGATAAACATGGACAAGTGTTAAAATCTGCTGGTAGTGATGGATACCTTAATTATTCATTCACTGCCCAGTGTGAAGACGACTCGCCGATAGTCAGGTGTGAAGGAAGCGGCTCGAAACAGAACAGATCCGTCACGTTCTTAGTCAGGTGTAGGTATTCAAACTTACTGTTGTCAAGTCGTTTGTCTCCCACTAACTCTAAAGGTTTGTTTTACTTGCATGGATACCAGGGGTATAAGAAACAGTTTATGTGCAAACTGATGAAGAAACAGAATTACTCCACTGAATCTCACCTATGCTTTTGTGTTCATGCATTTGTGTGTACACTTATGTGTGTGTGAGAGAGAGACAGACAGAGACAGAGATATGCTATGTATGTCTCTACTAACAATCCATTGGTGTGTAACATGCGCCAAGCTCAAACCCAAATAACCTTTATGCGTTTTGGAATTTTACAGGTCCTCCTCGGTTTGTCGAAAAACCTATAAAAATCGTCAATCTACAAACATTTCAAGTCCTAACATTTCGTGTCAAAGCTCACACAACAACACTCACTGCCTGCCTCTTGACACCAGAGGCTTTAGACAACAATGTCACGAGGGGAGTAAGCTGCATCTTAAGTGGTCAACCTCCTGATCTCCTTCTGACCGTCCATCTTCACAAGGAAAGCAACATTAGTCAAGAGAATTGGTCGCTGATTCTTCGAAATGAAATAGGTTCTGCTACAACGACACTGATGATCATTTATGATCCAGGTAAGCACACTTGCTATTTACAATTTAGTCAAGATCAATGTTTACTGTTAGTAAAAAGCAAATACGAATGTTTACGACAAAATGTGCGGACAGGAATACAACTTTATTTATCCACATAAGCAATTAAACAATAGTGCTCGTACTAGATGATCAGAAAAAGTAAGAGTGAAAACTCACATGCCAACACATGATCAGAAATACAGAGGATGCGCAATGCCTTCCTGAGGATTTGCTGATGACCAAAGGCTGCCAAGTCCCTCTGCCTGCTTCCGGTGTTGTTGGAACAGATATTAAGAAGGGAGACAAGACTGTTCTTGTTCCCTAGGGAGAGGTTGTGGAACCAAGAGATGAAAGAAAAAGTGATGAGACTTTCAATGAAGAACTGATGGACGTGAGTGAGGATGACAGAGCTGACAGAGAAAGATCTGAGTTTTCATAGGAGGTATAGACGTTGTTGGCTCTTACGGAGGATCATGTCAGTGTTGATGTTCCATTGAAGCTTGTTATCAAAGATATTACTTAGATATTTGTAAGGGTCGACTACCTCGATGGCATCATCATGTATAGTACTGTCAAAGATGATTTTGCTATTTTCCTTAGTCTTTAAGGTATTCAAGACAAGGAAGTGTTTATCACACCACAGTACAAAGTCTAGGAGAGCTCCGCTGTGAACATGTTCACTATGATACAAAAGGGACAGCAAGCCAGAGTCATCAGCAAATTTTAACAGAAGTCTCCTATCTTTAGTGCTTCTACCAAAGCTAGTATGAACATTAGTGGAAACAAGCAGCATCCTTTGCTCTCTGTGCAACAGAAAACTAAATCACGAAGTTGTATAACAAAATATTATACAATATTACACAATGCCACCCTACATGCATGTACTTCCTCTCAGTCTCGCACCGCAACGTTTGTGTAGTCTGTCAAAGGACATGAGAACTACTCGAGACTGGATGTAGTTAATAATTTCAATTTAGAGTTAATACTAATTACAGTTCTGACTGTCATTATTTAATTAAGATGGGACATACATAACATCGACGACGATGACGATGACGATGATGAAAAAAGATTACAACAATGATGACGAACATTTTGACGACTGCAGAGCCAAGATAATTTTTATGAACGCCATGATGTTTATGCATTTACTAACATTCAAAAATACTTTTAGCGACTGTTTTTAACGCATGTAACTGTAGTATGTTTCCCTAAGATGTCTGGTAATGCATGCATGGCTACCAATCAACATGATACTTATTTTACATATGTATTTAATGGGAACTGTAAATATTATGGGATTAGATGCCTGTACTTCGTGAATACGTCGTCACGTCTTTGTTCGCCGTCGTAGCCACTTGTATGACTCGTTACGTGTTTGCGGACTGCAGTCGGTTTTTCTCGTCAACGTCCGTGTCACGTAGGTGACTGGGATACCGGTAAATATCCGTATTGACTTTAAATAGGAAAGTTTCTTCAAGTATCTTCACAGCGGGAAATGGATCGTTGAAAACAGGTAAACAAAAACACAGCAAACTATCATAAAAAAGGTAAGGATTCAGATGTTTTAGACAGGATAGTTGACCTAAAACATTACACATATGTATAAAACTGTAAATAACCATGTAAAATATAAATGAAAATAGATGAAAGTGTTAATACATGCACGTAGGATTATTGAGTGTGGGTCACTTAAAAGTTTCCTTCCTTAAGTGCCCTCCCACCCCATATTATCAGATGGGCAGAGGGTGGGTCATCCAGCTTTTATAAGCTATGAAGCTCTACAGTCAAGTCCACTTATCCTGATCATTAAGTTAGAAACAACTGAACTAAACTAGAAAATAAAATGTAGAGTATGAAGAGAGGTGCGCCAAGTGCACGCAGGCTAGTCGCGTGTTTGAACACTCAGTCACAATGTCTCTCTCTCTCAAAGACTAGATAGTAGCTAAGCTGTCATAACCGGAAAGACGAGGTGTGCTCGGGACTTCATCTGTTTCCTGTGTTCGTGACAAATTCGTTTCCTTTAGCTATCACGCCCCTGATAACGGAATTCTCTGTTTAGTTAAATATGCAGACGACATGGCACTGATTGGTCACCTGAGAGATGAGAAATCTTTGGCCCACTATACCACACAAGTGCAGGCCCTTTGCGAGTGGTTCAAAAGCAGCTACCTAGAACTAAATGTTGGAAAAACGAAAGAACTAGTTATAGATCAGAGGAAAGGAAAAGAAATGTCCACTCCATTAGTAATCGGAAATGAAGAGGTTGAAAGGGTGACAACATTCAAATATCTTGGAACAGTAATAGATGATAGTTTGAATTTCACTGAACATGTAGGGACAGTGCATAAGAAGGCACAACAACGGCTATATCTGATTAGGAAGCTTCGTAGTTTCAATGTAAGCGAACACATCTTGGTAGATGTCTATCGTGCGCTGGTAGAAAGCGTAATGACATTTAATATTGTGTCTTGGTATGGCCAGACAAGCATGACAACAAAGAACAAACTGAGGCGCGTCATAAGCACAGCAGCAGAATCGTAGGCTCACAAACAGCTAAGCCTTTCCCACCTGTACGATTCAGCCCTTGTCCGGAAAGCAACACAAATCATGCTTGACCCACCCATCCACTCAACCACCGCTTCGAGCCTATGCCCTCAGGACGGAGATTGAGAGTCCCTCTTGTGAAAAAGAACGTCTACAGGAGGTCATTCATCCCATCGGCCATCTCTGCTGTCAACAAACAGAAGACTATAAGCGACTAGTAGTTTTACACACAATGGGTAATCCCATCTCTGTTACTAGCCGTCATTATGTAGTCATGGAACTGATGTATTGTCCACTGATGTATTGTCCTTGATGAGGGCGTGTGTGTGTGTGGGTGTGTGTGTGCTCACTTCTGTCATTTTTCATTTTTTATTGCTGATGTTATTGTTGATGTCTTTGATGTCTTTGATTTTTACTCTGACTGCTTGCATGCTGGAAGACAAATCTCCTTTTCTGGACAATAAAGTAATCTTATCTTATCTTATCTTATCTTATCTTATCTTATCTTATCTTATCTCTGTCTAAATCTCTCATTTCATCTCCGCCTAGCTATAAAAGAAGCACTTGTTTTCTGGTAGGCTGGCTGTGAGTGATGTAAGCTATAAGAAAAGAGTCAATCTGTAGTGCTTTAGTTGATTCTGAGCTATAACAGTAACAAGTGCATTCTGTAACTACTGATGTGAAATGGGGAAATAAACGACAGAGAGTGATGAAGCGCGGGAAGGGTAAATGGAGAGAGAGACAGACACTAAGAAAATCAGCGACTAGACAAGAAATTTAGTAATTCCATATATTAACTTCACTGCAGTATACAAAGTAAAAAAAAGACAAACCTACTCCGCATTACTTTCAAAACTGTGAGGTCAAAGGGAGATAATCATGGACTCCACCCACAACATCAACTTTTAATTCAATGTACAAACCTTTTTCATATTTGTATATTTTTGGTACCACGTTTGCTGTGTTTTTTTAGTTTCTAAGCATTGACATTAGCCAAGAGATGTTTTAGTTGCATCTTGCATTATTTATCTGCATTGTTTAGCGTTCACATGCCTTTGCGCAAGCTGATCTTGTTCAGACAAGTTGTCTAACACATTACTTTACCTAAAGCCATCCCCCAGGGCTCTGTGGAGGGAGGTCATAGCCAAGGTAAACAGAAGAAGAACTGGATGGCGGACGTGAAGGATGATCCTCCATGAATGACCTGCGAAACACCTCCCGCGACCGTCCCTGGTGTCTCTTGAGTCTGGTCAGGTTCCTTCGACGACATGGACCGGTGGGACAGGTCAACTGGCTTTGAAGCTTATCTGGTGATCAGGTAGTATCAGTCAAGGGATGATGATGATGATGATGATGATGATGAGAAGAAGGAAGAGTTATCTACTCATAATTATAATACACAGAAACGGGACACTATTTGAAGGAAAATAAAAAAAACGAATGACAGGACACCCTGGATTAATTAGTTCAATGAGATAAGACAGATGCAGAGCTAAATATCTCCGTGTTTTATAAACCTTTAATCGTAATAGACGAAACATATTCAAATGTATGTAAATCTATCGAAGAAATGGCAAGGTAAAAAAAAAACAAAACTAAACGTCTGGAAGACCTGGTATAAAAACGACAGGAATGGACATGAGCAGCCCAACATTCGTCCTAATTGCCAGTCAATAGTCGTAGAACAACATGTTGCTACTTCCTGAATGCCAATAAGCTTCCTCAGTCAACTCCATGTTCTAAGAAATAAGGAACACATGGATTTTCTTGTTACTGGTATTAGACAGCAGAAAATAAGTGGTCACTATTTCTTTATGATTAGCAGAGGATGAGGGAGAGGTAAAAATGTGATGGTTTTAGACATCCCAACAACTGATATTATTATTGTGGCTATTTGATATTTTAGTTCCAGATTATAGTCAGTCATTATTTTAGTTTATTTGTATTTGTATGAGTGTGGGTCGAAAGTGTTAAAGAGAGTTGGTTGAAAGTAAATACTTTGCTTTAGAATGTATATTAAGACAATAGTTATTTTTCATTTATGTTAATATGAACGTTTTTCCTCTTACTTGATTTGTGCATAATGCGTTTTTATAAATCAAGATAATGAGGTAAAGATAAAAAGAAAACATTCAATGTGTTTCCAGTCGACCAAACTAATTTTCTGTTTTAGTGTTTTTCTTGTAGATCATCTTTCTCTGCGTGGTGCCTATGACTACATTAAAATCAAGGATTTGGCCACTAGTGGAATCCGCCGGTAATTACTCTTTTCAGAACTTTGCAGATGAACAAAAGTAGTGTCTGCTTCAAAACTGATATTATGGAGTAAAAGACATGTTAAACGATCAACATTTTATAGTTTCGTTTTAACTTTGTAATTGAATTTCAGTTGTAATTACAAATACATTAATCTTACAACTTAAGAGACTAGATATCTGGAAGTTTTGCTCGGTAGTCTTCATTTAAATAATACTTCTTTATAATGTTCAGCAAGTTTTTCATGAATCATGGTACACATTGTTCATATTAAGAAGTGCATTGTAAGATATTCTATATTTTAAGATATGCTCACTAATTTAAAGAATAGTATTTTAATATCTCGAATAAAGCCGTAAGATATAACATCTGTAAAAAGGATTAGAAGTGTTGGTTTGTAGGATTGTATGTCTGTATCATATATTTTATGTATGTGCGATGTGTGTGTGTTGTTGAATGAGTACATCGGTATTCACATATTTGATTGAAAACAGATTGACCAATGAAAATTCAAAATATTTGCTGTTTAGTCATGTCTGTGCAGTTCTATCTCATCCAGAGGCTTGCACAAGCATGCCAACGCGCCTACATACTTCCTGTAAACCAACTTTAAAGAGGATTGACAGGCAGAGGATCAGTTGCTGTCGTCGATGTGTGCTTCATAGTTCTTAACAGAATAAGAAGAATTGTTTAGTATTTATCTGGCTTTGTATACAGATATTAAAGTGATGTCTGAGTGCATAACTGCCTTAGGTTGTATCTGATGATCGTCTTCTTACTATTCCTATCACCAAAACAACAACATATGGAAACAGGATTTTTTAAATTTTATTTATAATATATAAGCATGTATAGATCTCTCTTATATATCTCTCAGAGATATATAATGTAAATATACATAACAAAAAGCATTTTATTTACAATATAGCATAAAATGAAACATATACACATAGATTAACAGCCATTTCAAGAACACATCCATCTATCAAAGTTTACACATCAGAGACAAAGTTTGTTCTTTTCACATCTCGCTCCAATCAAGCAATCATTATAAAAAGCACCATGGAGCTAAGGCATATGTAGTTTCAGGCAATCATCTGTTCTTTCCTGTGATGGTAACAAATTTATTTTATTTCTTATCAGGCCACTACATTGAAGGAATCTCTCATTTCAGCTAACTCGTATACAAAAGAGAGATGCCCAAATTTCCTCGAAATTAATTTGATGTAGAAAAGTTTAACCCAGGGAAGTGAAATGAGAGAAAAATCGAGCCAATTGATCATTAGGGCTTTACCTGGTTCTGAATTGAAGCCATGTAAGTCAACTACAGTGATGGAGTGAGGGCAGGGAGAAAAAGAAACACTAAGACAGACACAACGAAAAACGAACTGCGGCAGTCAGTAATTTATGTGTTAGGTTTCTCTGCAGTAAACAGATAACGAAAAACAACGCAACCTCGTATAAAACATAATTATCGTTGTACTAAAATAAACAAATATGAAAAAATGTCGCATCACGATTTAAAAGCAGTAGTTACTGATCTTGTCCCTGATTATCTCCCTTTGACCACACTGTTTTGAATGGTGTGTGTGTTGCTCATAGTATACCCACGCCTCTGGTGAAAGGCTGTAAAAGAGATTATTTAGGAGATACCTTAGGAAGCATGTTTTCTCAAATAATTAGCATCAAACAGCTCGACTACGCCCACCTGGCGATAGAAGTAAGATCTAAAGAAAAACGGCAGAGAAACGATAAGGCTGTGTGACATATCAACGGAACACAATCCTTCGTACCTGGCCAAAAATTAACATTACAAATATTTACACTTGTAATAAGCTATTGTAACAATTTATGTATCAAACAGACAATAAAATCTTTAACAATGAGATTGAAGACGTGTGAAAGGTGGAGTCAATTCTGTGGTCAAAGGCACTTGAACACTTTTCACACAGAGACTGGAAAGACATAGTAGGAAGTAATAAGGATAGTGTCTTTGTAAAGCAGACCTGATGTCACGAAAGCTAACACTGTTCGATGTACCTCTTTCCCCCCAGTGCAATAATATTACAGAATTTCTTCTAATCACAAAAGCTTCTTAAATTAGCCCTTACATATCACCGACTCTTTTCACTCCGGGAAACACGAGCATCGAAAAACCTTCCAAATCACAGCTTTATAATACTTTCTTAAAATAATCTTTTATGCGTAATCTTTCAGATCGTCCAGTTCTTCAAAACGAAACCCACAGTGACAAAAGAAATGGAATCTAGAAGATAACATTCCATTTTGTTTACATTCCATTTTTTCCCCTCAGAATCAATGCTTCTCCGTCCCTGTCTCAGATGTTAGTGGCGTAGAATGACTGACAAGATGTTTACTGTCAGGTGATGAGGTTATGATGTTAATGCACAGCGACTGTATTTAAAGTTGATTTATTGGTAATGCACGATTAGCACCACTGATCTTGTGAGGATATGTATTCTCCTGGTCGCCAGTTGCCGTTTCTTCACCAACGGTCGATACCTGTTGAGACCTATAAATTAAGAAAAAAGAAATCAACAGATTTTAAGAATTTCTGGGCCAGAACGAAAACAAGAAGAAAAGGTGGAAAACAAAAAAGGTGGAGTGCAGGTTCGAAAAATGAGCTTTGAGAAATGTTCAAAGATGAAAAGAGACAGAAAAACAAAATTGAATATTTGCTGTTAGGACAAACAAACTATTTCTATGTTGGTATATACCTGAAGAAATAACTTTGCAAGTTGTTTTACCAACAATTATTTATACTATGTTATCTGATCTCTGACAATCGAGGGCATCGTTTATACTATCCTCTCAAGAGTACAGATTTTTTATATTTTTATCTCATAGTTCCCGACGTGTGAAATAAAGAAAAATCCTTTCGCCAGGAAATAGATTATGATGTTAAGGATTAATTTTTAAAACAGCATGAAATGTAAAAGTTTAACGCATGCATTCAGCCATGTAATCTAATGCACTCAAACAAACCCTCTAACGCAGCAAGGACACACACAACTATTATTTGATAGTGTATCTCTACAGTTTCTTGTTATAGGAAAATCGTTCAATCTTCAAATTCTACAAATTCTTCGTTATGGGTGTCAAACATTTTTTGTAGTGTTTTGTTTCCTTACCCATTGATCAGGCTTTCTGGTCTTATTTCGACGGTAGCTGATGGAAGGTCAATCTGTATTTGGTCGTCATGGGTTCCTGTGCTCTCTCTCTCAAGCAAGAGGTTATTGCATTCCTCTCTAATGCTGACTGATGGACCATCGTTGTATCTGAATGAAGGAAAATATATAGTTACTATACATAACTCTTGTTTGAACTGATGTGTTACGGTTTACGTGCATTGGCTCAGAGACATCTTGAGATTGGTTCTACTTGAGTTGTTATTTGCTCACATGTAGTGTGCTACTAGATGTCGTCTTTGTGTCATTTAGGAGTGTTGTCCATAGGAATGTTATTACCATGGGAATCCCATGGGAAACGTCCCATGGGATGGGATGGGATGGGATGGGATGGGATGGGATGGGACAGCACACATTTGTATTTCCTATGGTAGTCGATACTTGATATTGTAAAATAAATTTACGCTGAAATTTGCAGTTGCGTAAGTAAATTATTGGACAAATGAACATAGGTTTCCACTGCTAAAAGCAAGTGCGAAAATTGTTTTGGCCGTACCAGCAGTGTTGTCCATAGGAATGTTATTACGTCCCATGGGATGGGATGGGATGGGACAAGCATACATTGCCATGGGATGGGATGGGATGCGATGGGATAGAAAAATATGTCCCATGGACAACCCTGTCATTTAGTGAATGCCCTTTTTTTTGTTTAAAATAAAATCTTATTGTATCCAAGTGCAGTGTCACTCTTTATTCGACTGATTAAGTCTCTAATTAAGAACCGTTTGATTTACAGGTTTATTACTGAGTTGCATGCGAGTGTAAAATGATAGTAAATCTCTTTTTTTTAAAATTTTGGTTAGGTCAACTGAACTACAGTCTCAACGTTAACTGAACGTGCATATTCATCAAAAAAACACCCATTTACATCACTGCCTTTGTTTTCTTACCTAAGAAATGTCCTTTCCCCATCGATTATACCGTTGCCAGAAATTCTTTCACAAAAATGCGCTTTATGTAGGATATAAATCATTAAATAGATAAGCCGCATAGTAAAAACTTGATAAGGCATATAGTAATACGTTTACACATATATTGACATACATTCATATTTCCATATCCTAAATTTAGTTCTACTTGTACCTTCTTGACCACTTGAATGCAATGCCATTCACCCCATCGTTTTCAGAACTTTCATCGGTGGATCTGCAAGAATTTTGAGTAATTTCTTTGTGTAAATGAGCTTTTCTGATGACTGGAAAGGGAGACATTTTTGTGGTAGAAGCACACGTTGACTGTGATATTAACTGTTCACTTGCTCAGCCGCAAAGAAAAACGATTGTTTTAAACATATTCCACAACCTTAAATAAGGAATTCAAAACCCATAAATTTTTAAACCCACTAAAACCAACCAACCACCAAAAAACAAATATAAAAACAAAACAAAGACCCTGTTAAAGAAAGTAAACATAAAGTTACTAAGAAGTGGAGAGTGCTTTACTTTTCGTGGCTAAGAGATAAGTGCATGGCTTGCCTTTTATGTTTGTTTTTCCTTTGTCTCATAAATAAAACAATGCCGAGGATCAGGATTAAGATCACCACAACCACTCCAAAAGCCACACCAATAACTATTGAAGTATTGTCATCTAAATGAATAAAAGTATTTCATTAGTTAATTTGTAAAATTAGTCAAAACAAAGGTTTACAGGGAAAAAATGTTAAGGCCATATTAGGGAAAATAATTAAATGATATTGAGAAAATCTTTAAATATCATACCATTGAAAATTTTCTTACTAAAGTTTTGTGTCACTGCTTTTTATTTTGCATTCCATTAAAACTCTGGTGATAACAGCTTAACTAAGCAGAATCACAATCTTTATAGTGCCTAGTATACATCTTTGGTGAAAACCTAAAAATAATTTAATAAAATCTTCATATTAATCTGTTTATTTGTACACGTATCCATCTTTAAAACGAACAATTAAAGAAATGTTTCTTTGGAAAAAAGTTGTTTAAATAGCTATACAGATAACAAAGTCATGCTTTGAAGAAAAAATTTTCTTATCTTGGTAGTGTTGGATAAACTATCAAAAGAAATAAGAAATTTATTTAACGCTTACCTTTTGTAGTCGTCCCAAGATCGATTCCAGATTGGGTACTAGTAATTATATCGCAAATTTCTGAAAAAATAATGGAAACAATACCTCATGCTTAGATTTGGGTTTCAAGATATAGACTGGAAACTGTTGAATACAATGGTATAAAACTGAAAACAAAGACAACATTATTGTTTTTGGTGCGTAAACACACTTGATGTTTGAGGTATTATTTTGCCCTAATTGTTGCCCCACCTTAAGAGTATTTTGTCGATTTATGTATTTAAGAGTGGTTCATCAAGATATAAATAAAAGAATATGAAAAATGAGAAAATTTATCTTCGCTGTGCAAGAGGCTTACATTTTACGAATATTTCCATTGAAACATCCTCTTACTCTTTTTTTCGAAATTCTTTAGGGTGTATTTTTATTCTGTTATTTGTTTTTATCACTCTTTGAAGATTGCTTTTCATCTTGGTGCGCTGGTTGTTAAGATTCTAAATCACATACAAGCGAACTGTCTCAAATCCAAAAAGTTCCCCGAATTTCCCGTAAGGCTACAATTCTTTTTAACCTCTGGAACAGGTAACTGACTACATTGAATTCATGTAAATCAAATAATTCAAATTTAGTACTTAGTTTTAGTAGAAATTGATCATATATATATATTGTTTTGTTACTTGCCAGGAATTTTAAACTCTATTTAGCGTTTAAGGTGTTAGTCTATTAGCCATTGAAAGTTGTAGTCCTGTGTTCCAAAACCATAGTTTACAGCTTGAGCAGATCTTACCTGGAGGAGGGTATGAACAGTTTTTCACCATAGGAATGTCTCTCATTTGACAAACAAAAGAACCTTTCCTTGTTGCAAATGTGTCAGGAACTGTGATGGTGACACTGTTATAAGCTTCATGTGTAATGTTGAAGCCATCTTCAGGAAAGCATTTACCATGTCCGTTGTATGCGCAGCTGACCACTTGTTCTGCGGAGGAAGTTCAAAGTAAAAATGTAAATATCAAAGTTTTGATGGTTTATGATCAATTTAGACTGTCTGGACTGCTTATCAAGTAGATGAAAAAACTTGAAAACATAAAATTTAGAGTAAACTTCTAGACTTTCCAATATAGGGCGGGTGAGGTTGTAAGACCTTCCAAGGATGTGTGTTTTACACACGATACAAGTAGAGAGAGAAACAATATTTATATAAATAAATTATATAAAAGAAGTCTTTTGAGCTCGAGCTATGTCACCACCTTGGAAGGTCTTCAAGTTTAGGAGTATTTTGTAATCTCCCTTGAAAGACATTTTTACAGCAAAAATTAAAGTCGTTAATCTAATTAAAAAATTATTTTAAGGTGCAGGGATAAAGATGGTCAGCAAGGCACAAGGCTCTCGGATTCCTCACCTTGACTTCCCTGGGAAGAAAGAAAATAAATATGAAAATGTCGTGTATCATTAGTAGCCGTGGGAAATGAGCATTCTATTTCAAACGGACACTTTTCGTTCTTAATTTCACAGCTCATTTTCGGAATATCTGCAAAAAACACAAACACAAGTATATTGTCTATATTACTTGAAAATAAGCTTTTAATTTTATAATAATAATTTTCAGATAAGATAAGAATAGGATTTTATGAAGATTGGTTTTGTCTTTCAAAGGCATATCGGTTATTATAATCATTTTCAAATGCAAACAAATGATCATACTGAAGTCACACATTAAGTCGAAAATGTTCTATAAATTTATCAAACACTAAAGGCTATGTTTTTAAAAACAATTGTGCTTGTACTTCAAGTACCCCGATGGGGTAATTAGTGTCGTATGTATAGGCAAAGGAAGACAGGCACTTCTGATATGTAATATAAACCATTAGTAAATATTTATAAATAGGAATGACCAAGTATCATAATAAATTACAAAGGTTGTGAAGTAAGGCTCACCTGTGTATACGAAGAATGAATCCTGTCAGGAGACGGACAACCAGCTACAAGACAGTCGTGTGAAGCTTTTAGCTTTTGCTGAGCCACCTGAGTTTGAACTTCACTGAGTAGAGGGGATTGATGCTAGGAATGTTTCACCGTGGGAAACCTTGAAAGAAAAATACAGTCAGATTATAGATGAAAGTCAGAGTTGTTAACTGACACCTCTGTCCAAACATAGGTAACTCAGGATGGATGGAATCTACATTCCTGGGTGGAGGGTATGGCTGCTAGGGAGAGAGGAGTGATCACAACACACGAAAAAAACAAGCAACCAGGAATCTCTAGTTGCAACAGTGTAATAGTGTCTGTTGTTTTGGTTCGACCTCGTGACCCGACATGACAATTAAGGCCGCCCTTTAAAGAGGTTAATGCCGAGATTGAAGAACTGGCTTGCAATCGTTGTAAGAGTGGTGACATGAGGCTAAACAGCCAGCACAGCACGGGTCTCTAAGTCACACCTGCTGAATAACAGTTTTATTTTAGATAGGGGGAAACATTGGGGTTAGGCCATTTAATTAACTCACCACCAGCGCTTGACTTCCCAAGGAGACACTGCAAGTGGAGGGACACAAAGTTTAGGGGTAAGGAGGCTACCTATGCCTAGAAAGATAAGGTATTGGTATTTTTATGTATCACGGATTTTTTTTAATGTTAGTCTTTTTCATAAACTTTTTAAAAAGAGGATATAGATATGCATTAGTAATTTGCTTTTGTTGTAACTGTCAATAGGCGCAGTCTCTGGGGCCATGAGATGGGCCGTAAGTGTTTCGGCCTGGCTAATGCCACTGAGTGATGGGCCTAGCATATGGAGTACTTGAAGAGTTTTGTTGTTTTTATAGAATACATCTATTTTTCGTGGATCTGTGCCCCAACAGACCCCAATGGCTATAGTTAACAATGTACCAGAACATTCAGAGTGAATGGTAAATGTGACCTTGTGACAGACAGTGAACTCTATTATTTTTTTGTTTGATAATCAGCCAGAGAAGAGGAATTTTCTTTCACGACCATGTTTACAATCAGAGATCTGAGATAGTAGTAAGGATTAGCTAAGTATGTTTACTGGGAAATTACTTTCTACATTTATCGAGTTTTTTTGATAATTAATATACCATAAATTTAGTTAAATATAATTAAGCATACACAGGCATGCAAAAGAGACAGAGTTGTTTTGTGAAGAAAAGAACGCGCAGATATCAAGGTGTCTACGTGGAATCCAATGTCTGTGAGAAACATAAAGGAATAGACTTTGTTAACTGTTGCATCAATCCATTTATTCCTCCCAACGACTTGCAGGTAGGGACAGGCATAACTAATCGCCAGCCGATACAAGTCAATAGATGAAAAAATGAATATTGTTTTTCTTAGCAATTCTTCACCACTGCTTGTAACAATCACCCCAATTTTCAATATAAATTGTCAGAAACTGACAGTGTTGTAGTAGATAATTATCCGGAAGAGACCTAAGGGTTCATCATGCAAAATGCTGTTTACATGACATCATTGAAACATGTTTGGAGGACAGCAAGCCAGCAATCTCTCAGTCGCCCTGTTACTACTACACTAATACTGGCTACTTTTGTTGGGCTATCATTATTGAGAACTGTCATGTGGTAACTTAAGTGGGACACCAAAAGTGACCACGATTAAAACCCTTAACTAAAATTGCCCACAGCCAGAGAAACCTCAAGTAAATAAACAGTGTATTTTCAGTTGCTAAACAGTTTAGCATTACTGTTAAGAAAAGATATGAAGAGAAGGTATGACTTTAGATAAAGGATAGAGGCATATTAGCTTGAATTATATGACTGATCAAAAATTTTGTTTTGTTTTATCTCAAAGCATGCTTCTCTAGTCCCCCGGTTTTCAAACTTTTCCAGACGAGTAAATCTTTGAAAATTCTAATTGACTGAGTACCACCTCCCCACCATAGCCTCTAGGAACCTACCTATAAAGAGAAAATCTTGAAGGAACTGAGACTCTACTCTATGAGCACTGCCTATATTAGTAACTATGGAAGTAAAATAATGTTATTCTATATAAGGTGAGCTGTATGTTTGGTGTCACTGCTGCAGGTGGAGGCTTGCATATTGCCGAATGTGGCAACCCAGAGGCAGGAATGTCTTGGTGTCAGGATGTTAAGCCATTAGCCTGGCGCCATGAATATGTGAAACAGACCTTTGTAATACTGATTGACAACACTGCATGTTTTCTCTCTTTATCCCGCGGGTAGGTTAGTGGGGTCTGTTGGTGTTGTCACCGCGGGTCACCAATAGATAAAAGTTTGTAAGACGCAGGAACAAGTTATGTTAGGTTTGTCAGTAGGGCTAAATGTGAGCGAGTTACTTGCATTTACTTACGGTCAACAAACAGGACCACAACTAAGCGGCTGTGACCTATAAGTCAGACGGCATCGTGTTTTTCAGCATTGAAAATGTTTTCACGAGATTTTTTCCTGTGAAAAATAGTCACAGTCTGTGGAATAATCTACATAAATTGAAAAAAATGTTTGTTTGTTTGTTTGTTTGTTTGTTTGTTTGTTTGTTTGTTTGTTTGTTTGTTTGTCAGCTGGTTGATAAAAGCTGCAACTTTCTAAAAGTTCCTATAGTGTCACAGTTGTCGGTTATACCTTCGCGTACTAGTAACGGGAATCGCACCACAAGTTAAAAGCCCGGGACTTGGCAATGGCCGGCTGCAGTCACCGCAAATTAAAAAAATCTAAGCTATGCAACATACATAGAATTATACAAAGTAGAGAAAATTACTATCAAATAACAAACTAAAGACTGATTAGTGTGACCATTAATGAATGTTAAACTGTTCTTCTTCACGCTTGTAAAATTCATGTTTCTTACCTTTGCTGTGACACAAACTGAGAAAACTCGTTTCTATTAATATCGGCCTAGGTCTCTTATAGATAAAAAAGCTTAGGCCTTGTTTTGAAAATCACAAGGCCATATATTGCATTTATTCCGTGACAGCCCCTTTGCGTAAAATAATTTCTGCCATTAACTGACTTTCATTGAAAAAATGGTAAGAAGTAATGTTTGGCTGGTCTACAGAAAATTGACCTGGACTGGTTTTGTGAACAACAGATTGAAACAACAGCTGATAAAAGTTTGCCACAATGCAACATTAGACCTACTAACATGCAGATGGATGTTGTCTGTCCTATGCATCTTGTACATGGGTATACAGAGGGAGTAAGATAATATTGTAAGATATTTTAATAATGTTCTTGAATAATGTTAACAAGGAAGAAAAAAAAAGTCTCAACTAAGTCATCAAAGCGCCGGTGGAAGGGCGATTAGTAATCTCCACTTTGCAGACGACATGGACTTAGTAGGAGGATTGAACAGAGAGCTGACTGCCTTACAAACAGACTAAAAGCTCGAAAGCATGTCGATACTAGGACGGACAAGAGTGAAGTTGCAGTAATTGAGAGTGAGAAATCAGAGTTCTAAATAAACGGTGTAGGTCCTGAAGAAGGAAGCAGATGCAAGTACTTGTGAAAAACCGTCTCCCACAATAGCTCCACAACAACAACAACGTCAATAGCTAGGTTAGACAAGGTTTCTATGGCTGCTTATTTATGATACTCTCCTTCTGAAGCATGGAGAACTCTTTTATTACATTTTTCTTGTTTATAATCCGCCAATACCTTATTAAGATTTTTTTATTTATATTCCTTTATACTGCAGCTTCTCCTAGGTACGACCCAAAGATCTTTTATGGACATATTTCGCTTAAAAAAGATACATAGAATTTTGACAAGTTACTTTTTTGAGCTCAAAGACTGCTAGAATTATTTCCCTGCTGTGAACCAAGGTAAGAATAGTTTGTATGGGACAAAAAACTACTTATGATATCTGCAAACTTATAGCATCTGTACTACTGAGAACAAGATGCCTTTCAAGAAATAAATTCAAATATTTGATCGTCTTATAAAGATAAGAAATTATTAGATTATTAAATTATTAGAAACAATTAGTTTTCTAATACTACTTCAAACTATAGGTTTAGATGATAATAAACTAAACAAAGAATAGCTGACAAAGAAAATAAAGAGATGTCGTCTCCTCTTTCTTTTCTTCGTCAGATATTCTCTGTTTGGTATTTTGTAATAGTTCTCCAGTTAGAGGGTTCAAATTCAGTAATTTTGCTATATTTATTTTCCTGTTCACAAAAACCAGCTAATGACATTTTGGGAAATACTAAAGTCCTTTTAAAAGCGAATATACGAGGAAACTGAAAGTTAAATAGAAGTTTTAGGCGCGTGTCGGACTTTTGTGATCATCTTCCTGTCATAATTTTGAGGACACTGATGTACAGAAGTTGGCTCCCATCATGTATTTCATCATGAACACGTCTACCAAAGTTGGTTCTCTGTGTTTAATACTTCTTACACTGACGAAAGGAGTTTTTCTCTTGACATGTAAGTAGTGAATAGACAACCTAGTCTTCTTCAAAGATTTATTTTGGTTATTTAAATACTAAAAGTGTCAACAATCATTAGAGAAATTGAGTGAAAATGTTGAACACAAAGCTTGTGTATAGAAACATATAAGCATAAATATAACCATGCACATTTTTATAATATATAATATGTGAAAGTGCTCGGCATGCATGGCTGCACTCTGTGAACACAAAGCAATCAAGATCAGTGGAGGTCAACTACCAGCTGAATGTAAAAGTATCAGCCAGAAAGAAATCATTGAAAATTATGTACTAACTCTGAATTTTTACTTTAGTCATGTTGACTGAAATCTCTTGCTGTTACTAATATTTTACAACTTTTATTTGAGTTTCCGAAACACGTGCTTTATGAAAACATTCTTTTTTCGATTATAGGTCTGATCTGAATTCATTATAGACTATTAAGTAGCCTAGTGTGACACTCTACACTTCTTCGTATATCTTTATATCAAAATATTTCTTTTAAAGTATTTATACATTGCTGATATCCTTCTCATGTCTTGACCTACCCTACCTTACTTTTCAGGTGGGTTTTCTAACTTTACTGAAAAGCAAAGGACAGAAGAAAATGGTTTGGTTACTATCAACTACTCCATCAACCTTACGAAAAGTCAAAATGTTCCAGAGAAGTTTAACGCCGACTATAAGATTTGTGAAGGAAACTCTCTGAGAACTGGATGTGTATTTATTCACGACAAAGACTACAACACCGAATTTAATAAGAACTTGAGTGGGGGGACAGGAGTCACCTGCTACTGGGAACAACGACACGTGAGCAGCTCTGTGGTGGCTTTAGACATCTACATCTCTCAGGTCGTCACCAGGTCACTGAGTGCGATGATAATCTCCACTGGCAGAGGTGAACTTCCCAAACCTACCCGACTGATACGCGTTGAGGTGTTGTGTAAGTAATAATGTATTTACCGAATTTTGTTTTGAACATAAATTACTTCGTAGAAGTAAAGAAAGCTTAAATTTTTGAATTTTGCATTTAAGACAGGAATATTACGCTGCTTGATGATTTACGCAAACCTTGTTATACTATGAATTCAAACAAGCAATGGAAGCTGGAAGCACTGTCTTTTCTATATGTAACTGTATTTGTGTGCGTGTTGCTCCACAGACCCACCAGAGGTCACAAGTCTTACCGTGGGTGGAGAAGACTTTACAAGTCCTTACTTCATTAACGAGGGCCAGGAAGTCGACATTTCCTGCTTCTTTGATAAAGGCAACCCTCCCGCTACTTTCAAGCTTCTTGATAAACATGGGCACGAGTTGAAATCTGGTAGTGATGAAAGATACCTTAATTATTCACTCACTGCCCAGTGTGAAGACTAATGGCCGATAGTCAGGTGTGAAGGAAGCGGCTCGAAACAGAACAGATCCGTCACGTTCTTTGTCAGGTGTAGGTATTCAAACTTGCTGTTGTCCTGTGATTTGTCTCCCACTTACTATAAGGGTTTATTTTAGGTGCATGGATGCCAGGTGTATAAGAACCAGTTTATGTGCAAACTGGTGAAGAAATAGAATTACTCCATTTAATCTCACCTATGCTTTTGTGTTCACACATTTGTGTGTACACTTAAGTCTCAATTGACATGCAATGTTGGTTTTTGCTGTCGTTGTTATTGTTGTTTTGTTTGTGTGTGTGAGAGAGAGAGAGAGATGTACTCTTTGTCTGTCTCTGTCTTAGGACAAGAACAATCAGTAGCTGTGTTAACATGCGCCAACCTCAAGCTTAACTACCCAAATAACCTTTATGGTTTTGGAAATTTGCAGGTCCTCCTCAGTTTGTGGAAAACTCCACAAAAATCGTCAGCCTACAAACATTTCAAGTCCTAACATTTCGTGTCAAAGCTCACACAACAACACTCGTTGAATGTCTCTTAACACCAGAGGCTTTAGACAACAATGTCACGAGGGGAGTAAGCTGCATCCTAAGTGGTCAGCCGCCTGATCTCCTTCTGACCGTCCATCTTACCAAGGAAACCAACATCACTGAAGGAAATTGGTCGCTGATTCTTCGAAATGAAATTGGTTCCGACAGAATGATGCTAATGATTATATATGGTCCAGGTAAGCACTCGTACTATTTACAATCTAGTTAAGAGAAATGGATTACTGTTAGGGTAATACAGACTGCAGTGACCATCATTTTAGCTCATTTCATTTTAATCTGAAAAAATAATTTCCTGTTTGTGGGGTCAATTCAGTTTGGACTTTCTCATTTAGCTAGCTTTGGTCTTAGATTCTAAATAATTCGTAGGGAAGTATTCTAAAATCAACAGTTTCATTTTACGGAAAAATTGCTTTTTGAACACGACAATTTGAGCAATGTTTCTTCGTAGAAGAAATGGACAAATGTGTTAAAATGACTGGCTGTTACAAATACTACTTATACACAGCATAACTCTCCAGTGAAAGATGATAATTTTTTTCTAGTGCCAGTTGAGAATAGCTAAAGTGGTTTATACATCTCAAGAATAAAATTGAATGATTTTGTCTTTCTCCTGTTAGTATCGCCAGTGTTGTCCATAGGAATGGGAATCCCATGGGAATCCCATGGGAAACGTCCCATGGGATGGGATGGGACGGGACAGCACACATTTGTATTTCCCATGGTAGTCGATACTTGATATTGCAAAATAAATTTACTGTTATTTCATTCATCAAGGATTTAAATCTTTCCTCTGAATCATCTATTGTATGTGAAGTAGCAGGAATTATAGAACAAAAGCCGAAAAGTGGTTTTCAGTGTTGTCCATAGGATTGTTAATACCATGGGAATCCCATGGGAAACGTCCCGTGGGACGGGATGGGACAGGCATAAATTGCCATGGGACGGGATGGGACGGGATAGAAAAATATGTCCCATGGACAACCCTGAGTATCGCATTTGTTATCTCCTATGAGAATTTTAGAAAACTCGCATGTTTGTCTGGTTTGTCTACACATTAGAAATTAGTACATTAGAAATTCTTCTTTATAAGTTATAGTTATGCTTTTGACGAATTCTGATTCCGGTAAACAATATAATGGCGGATCATTTTAAACAGCAGTCACAAATCATTAAGAAAATAAGACACCACAAACATAAATAAATGACCCCCATAATAAGTATAAATCATGGTGATCCTACCTTATCTGCGCTTTTGAACTGAAAAGACTTTTGAAAAGACTGTGCGAAAGATCGATAAGAACCGAAAAATATTTATTGTTTGATACAATAACTTGCTTATATACTTATCCCGCGAAGTTTGTAGGCTCGCGCATAGACTAGATTGTTTATATCTTGACTGTGACACCCGAAATGGTTAAACTTGGTGGTGGTTGTTGTTGTTGTTGTGGTGGTGGTGGTGTTGGTGGTGGCAATGATGATGATGATGATGAGGAGGAGGAGGAGGGGGATTTTTCTAACATGAATAAATTACCTTTGAAGATGGTAAATTTTTAATAGCTTAAATGTGTCTGGGTAGTTATTGTAGATTCATTCCAGTATCCGGTACACTATTTTAACGGATTGATTTGTCCATCCATCTGCATTTTCCCTTCAGATCATTCGTTAATATTTCTGACCGTTTTTTCCTGATCGGCCGACGGCATACTCCGAAAACATTTTTTATTAGAATTGAAATCGTGACGTGAATAAAAATAATCTTTGAACTTCCTGAACAAAGTGAAGCTGATCATAACTGGATGACAAGAACCAAACACATCGGTATAATAAAAGGTAAGGATATTTTAATGATTGATAAACTCGAATGAGAATAATCGACTGTTGGTAACTTTTATAAATGGATAAAGATATATATATATACGTGTCTATGTGTTTGTGATTGCGTGTCTCTCTGTGTGTAAATGACAAATGTCTGCATGGTACTGGTGTTTTACACCAAGTCAACAACTAAGACTTCATCACGCAAGCCAGCCAGCCTTGTAAACAGATGTCACATGCAGAGAAAGAAAAATATGCCCGAGACGAGATCTGAACCCAAGACATCCAGCCTTCACTGTACTGGTGACAGGCGCTAACCACTGAGCCTCCAGGCAACCCAAAAATGCTGAGGAAGGTGAGATAACGACTGACTACAAGGTAAGGAAAAAACACAAATTATCTGCCATTAGAATGCTTATATCTTTCCCCATGAAGACTGTTCTTCCGTGTAAAGACACTTCTTTCAAAATGAATACAGGCCCAAATGTATGTATTACTTTTATATATTGATTATACCTTATGTTAGGGAAGATTAATAATATCTTTGATGTATTTTTAGACAAAGAGCTGTTTATTTTATATGCTGTTTATAGTATCCTTCATACCTTCCTCCATTGCTTTACGTTCTATGCATGTACACATCTCACCGTTCACTTTCTGTTCATTTATCATTGCTAGTCTACGCAGTGTGATCTGTCTTGGTATTATTATTATCCAGCTTACCAGGATTTTCTTGTATAATTTTCTACTGGGAACAGGGAAATAACTGAGTAAAGAGTATACGCCTTTTAAATCTGTGTAAAAGAAGTTTAACCGGAAGACATTTGCATTCAATTGAAATGTGAGTTTGGTCTCTGACAGAATCACGAAGCCTATTTAAAATTCTTATCTTTCTCTATTTTCTGCAATCTTGAATTCAGTGCTATTTACTATCAACCCTTTAGAATATTTACAGTTTAAAACGTCGAAAAAATGTGTCAAATCCATCCATCCTTCCTCCCATCCACCAACTGCATGTTTTTAAGTCTCCTATGAGGCGCAACCTTATCTTTATCTTGTTCTTATTTTTATTTAGCAACAAGTACTTGTTTTGTCTATTTCTATAACTGAACACAGTTCCTAAGTATAACTCCCCACTGGGATTAATAAAATCAAACTTTTTTGTATGTCCCAGGAAGTCCAAGACAGAAAGTTTTCTTTTGCTCACCAACCCAACTCAATCAAATAAAGTTTATCATTATCAATGCCAACGATCCGTTCATCACACCATCATCTATAGAAACATGTGTCAAATACATTGTTATATGACTGTTATAATTGGAAAATCGTTGTCCTTAGACATGACCACTATTTTAATGCTTAAATTGTGAATATGTAAATAATGAGAGTGTATCCTAGAATTTACTGCAATGTTTTTGTTTTTGGATGCTCGTTCATATATTTCATCGTTATGCCACATGAATCCCCATGCATTGTTTATTCTGTGGTAAGGCCTTCTAAGTTTGCTAAATAAAAAATAGTAGGTGTTTATTTGCTGACAGGAAATATGGAGGATTTGGTCAAAGCCCACGAGGATTGCTCTACTAGCTGTTCACTAAGGGAATGTTCACTAGTTTTCAACATAGGTGACATTATTAATATACATTAATACATACAAGGAAATATTAACTTTAGCTGCTTGGGAACAGAGAAGTTTTAAGTTCTTAATAAGGTCTTTCTGTTTGAATATCACTTACAAGAGTGTAGAGCATCGAAGCTCGAACATGACGATCGTCATCAAAGTTCGCTGTGCCTTGTTGATATTTCTTACACTGATAACAGGAGTGCTTCTTTTGACTTGTAAGAGTTATTATTATAGCATTTTCGAGAAGTAAAAAAATTAGACTGCTTAAGAGTGAGGAATAGCAAAAATGATTTTTTCTTCTGCGCAATATACAAGATTTTAGAAATAAAAGCTGCAGATAATAATAATTAAAAAAAACAAGGGAGGCATAGGTACGGGAATTTATTTTAAAGTTTACCTGTTCTAAAAGTAAAGATTAAAACGACATTTTAGTACCATTTTAACATGTGACTAATGAGTAATTCTGTCACACTGTTCAAACCTTTTTACAATAATTCCTGCTAATTGTATTGTCCTTACTAAAAATTCAAATTAAATTTGTTGTGTTTAAATTTAACGGGAAATTTCATGTTTTGGCATTTTTTCCTTGCTCTTCTTGAATAGTGGGATAGAAATACTATTTTGTTTCAGGTGGAGAGACTAATTTTAGTGAAACCATACGACAGCAAGAAAATGGATTTATAAATGTCAGTTATACCATCAACCTTACAGCAAGCTCTGTTTCGTCTGACTCGTTTTCTTACAACTATGAGACTTGTGAAAGAAATAGGAAAGAAATTAGTTGCACCTTTGATTGGAGAAAGAACAGAAGCAGCAGATTTGGGAAGGTGTTCGGTAAAAAGACAGGTGTGATTTGTTTCGGGGAACAACGAAACCTGAGCAGCTCTGTAGTGACTTTAGATATTCACGTTTCTCAGGTCGCCATGAGGTCACTCACTGTAATGAAGCTTTTCCCCTTGGGAGTAAAAATACCTCAAATAACACGAATAATACGTGTTGAGGTGTTGTGTAAGTAACAACAATCTTTTAAATGTCACTCATTTTATTATTTATTTTAATTGGATAAATTAACGATATTTATTACTCTTAGAATAATGGTATGTATATTATTATGTATATAATATTATATTAAAAAAAACTAGACGTCTGCCACAGTATGGCTTGTTGGGTAAGGAGCTGGCAAGAATACCAAATTGAATTGTTTAATAGATACACTTTTTATTTTCTGTGAAAGACTTGTTTTATCTTGATCATTTCATTCTGTTTATGCAAAAAAATTCATAAACTTGTGACTTTGTTTTTTTAATTGCATAATATTTATACATTCTAGAAAAATGTCATAATGTAGCAAAATAAACTGCATGGATGTCACTTTTCGTGATAATGAGCTAATGCTGTGAACTTATTAAAGCTGGGATCGATTCTCACTTTCTTTTCTCTCTCGTCCTTTTTATAATAATTTTGTTTCTAGTTCATTTCTTTACCTTTATGATTTTGTCATGTAAACAAGGTTGGGAAAAGAATAACACAATGTTTTAATAAGTGATTGAGTGCAGTGTCCTTTTGTGTACTGCCCTGAATTGTGTAACAGTTTCTAGAAGAAAAAATAAACCACGTGTGTGTGTGTGTTCAGATCCACCCAACATCACCAGTCTCACTGTGGAAGGACAAGATGTTAATAACGATTATGTCATTAACAAAGGTAAGGAGGTGAATGTTTCCTGCTTTTATAAGCAGGGGAATCCTCCATCCTTCTTCCATCTGCTGGATAAACATGGAACTGAACTGAAAACTTCACATGTAGGAATCTTGAGCTACTCTCTTACTGCCCAGTGTGAAGATGACTGGCCGGTAGTCAGATGTGAAGGCAACGGGACCCTGCAAAATAAATCCGTGACATTCCTTGTCAGGTGTAAGTATACTGACTGAACTTTGATGTTCACTGTATAATAATGAGAGTATCAAAGAGTATGGAATCCATAGTTTTTCATGGAGATGTATAAAAGTCCAAAAAAATTAGTATTAACTTCTATTATAATGGCTCTGCTACTTGCTGATCAAGTGTAAATATATTGTAGAAATAGACTTGTTGTACATCAAACTAACGAAACATGAATAAGCATTTATGATATGTATTACATTAAAAAGAAAAAGCTAAAGGAATTACAGATATAGAAATATCTTTAATTATGAGGAATACTTGTTTGAGTGGTCTGCTAAATGCCAATGATCAAGTTTTGCTGGCTCTGCTGCTTTGTTTCGAATTCTCATACAAAAATGTATGTATATTTCATGAAAATGTCTTATATAGAATCAAGTAAACATTGAGTTTTTTTTTTTTATAAAACATACATTTCAATGAGTTCCCTATCTTTCTCTCCCTACCCCTCTCTATGTATCCCTAATGATTTCGTGACATGTAGAAGTCGAGCCTAAACAGTCTTCGCTGAAAGTGTAGATTTTCTTCTATGATAGTAATTAGGCTTATCTCACCTCAAGCAAACATATATTTTATTGTCGCAGGCCCTCCTCAGTTTGCTGAAAAGTCCACAGAAAATGTCAGTCTTACTTTAGGTAAGGCAAAGTTTCGTGTAAAGGCTTATACAACAGAAGTCACTGGATGTTTCTTAACTCCAGTGTCTTTAAAAGATAACACCACTAGGAAAGTGAACTGTGTCCTTAATGGTCGACCACCTGATTTGATTCTATGGGTTAGCCTACCAAAGGAAATCAGAAGCTACCATGAAAACTGGACTCTGGCTCTTTTCAATGAAGAAGGGTCTTCCACGACAATATTTACTGTTATAGACAGTAAGTACCAAACATTATTTTAAAGAAGTTAGAAACAAAAAATATTTCGTCATCTGTACAAATGCATAGGACTGACTGAAAATGAGGGCTATTTATACTTGTTTTGCCAAAATTTAATTTTCAGTGTAATGTAAGGTCAACAAGCAAGACATCAGGAGTGATATTGATACCATTATGAGAGTTTCAGCCCATGAGAGAGATAAGACAATATGTTAGTTAAGTGTTTATGTTTGCAAACGTGGCGTCACACCTTGGATCTCTTTCAGAGCATGGCGACGGTTTTTATGCATGTATCTCGAGAAAACAAGGAATGCAGTTTCTCAGATTTGGATGCATAGTATCTTACACTGAGCTTTGCCCAGTTATTAGAAAAATCCCCTATGCTAATTCAATCATGCGCAATCCTTGGTTTGATAAAGGAACGAATGGTTGTCCATTTAGCTCGCGTACTCATCGTTACATAACGGGATTTGTCACCTAAGATGTTTTTCTGATAACTGTCACCGACACGTCTCCCTTGATGGATTTGTCATTTACAAATTGAGTTTAACGAGAATAAAGTCTAGCTAAAACATTTCCTAAGATGTTTTTGCGAGGTGGATATGAAGAAACTAAAAGAATCAACAAAATAAGGTAAGTGTACACATAAATAATTTAGATAACTAAAACTTGGTTAGAATATTTGTGCACATTGCAAATTTAAAGTTAAAAAAAGTGCTCACCCTTCTCAGCTTGCTCACACTCACGAGCAGAGAAGTGATTTTGATGTCACAGAGTTGCAGGTCTTTATTCATCACCAGTGTCTTCATATAAATAACAGTTGCTCAAGATAAGATTCAGACTGAGCAGTACAAGGGGAAGAACAGTAAGTTCAGTGAATAAGTGGGAGACTAGCAAAATATTTGAAAGTGTCTTCAATAGAATTATGTTTTCAGCCAGACACAAATGGCTACGCATAATCCGCTTCTTTAATCTAGATATTAAGGGAGGAGATTACTTTCATGTTGCTCAGATCGTGATTTCCGTAAGTTTGGGAAACCGAAAGTAATAAGATTTTATCCTTTCTATATAGCTTTGTGAGATCTTTATGCGACCATCTTCCCGTCTCTTTTTTATTTCCTTGTCTGTAAGTTCAGTTTAATAGTATCTTAAATAAATGTACGCATTTAACTTGCATCAACTGCATCTTTGTTACAACAGGAAGCTGAGGCTGCTACTCAAACTATAAAGTAAATAGATATATATGTACCTAGTGATGTTGAGGAAAGGTCCGACATGTGGAATGGATGTAAACCAAGAGGGAGACACAATGAACAGTTCTTCCAGAAACCTTTAACCGCACTTAGCGAAGAAATTGTATGAACTAGCTTTGCAGTTATTACTAGCCACTGGTACCATATTAAACAACCATGGTAGCACAGGATGTTGGGCTGACATTGGCTCAGAGGGAGCCACCTTCGTGCTAACACAAGGAGCCGATACACCATCCAGTAAGGGAAATTCACTGCATGGCCGAAAAATAGTAGAATGTAAGCTCCAACTCGCACGGCCACTGAAGGCTCACAATTCACTTCTACGATCAAAGAGGCAGGTCTAAACTGGGGAAAGGATTGCCCAGTGAGTAGAGGAAGGAACAGTTTATCACCCATAGAGGTCGACTCAGAATTGGTCAAGGATTGTTTTCACTGCCGTGTATGAAAATGTATAAGCAGCCCCTGCTGGATAAAACCCTTCCCTCCTACTCTATAGAGAGATTGGCACAATACAAAGTCAATCTGCATTTTGCAATATAAGGCTAGTATGCATGTATACATTTTTGCATATATATATATGACTAATCCTTAAGGTTAGGATCTAATCTGTACTTCAAGATATATATTATAAATATTCCGGTTTTGGACACATGTATTCTCGGACGTCAGCAACATCGGAGGGCCCTCCGAATTGCAAGAAACTTTAGTGTGGAGAGATACATGGCGAGTGTGTGTCAGATTGAGTGTAGTGTGCTGTGTGTTGAGGTAGTGACTCATGATACCTGGACTAGATACAGGGAAGTAAACGGGACACCTAGAGAACAGTCATATTTGTAATTGTATTATCTTGTAAATTGATTTGTAGAACTCTCGATCATTAATAAATTTCTTTTACACTAAATTGCCTTGTATTTGTTATTAGGGATACGCGCTGGGGCTCAGAGTTAACTTAAGTATTATTTGCAATTTAGTGTAAGTGTGCGCGTACACGTAAATGTCGGCGTGAGTGGGTTGAGGTGTCGAGAGTGATCAGCCCGAGTAGACGACAATCGCAACCTCTGGACATCTTCGCGTGCTCGTTCTCCGGAGTTCACGACAACCCAACCATATTCGTTATTCAGAGTCAAAGGTAACATTTAAATATCCGCTACAAACTTATCAGCTTAAAGAAATGTTATGCTGAACTTTTTGCGACCATAGACTATGCGCCATGCAATGTCTTTTTACTTTACAAGCAAAGTAAAGCTGATTGTAGCTGAAGCAGAAACCCCACATATCTGTCTAAAAAGAGGTAAGTGTACTTTAATGGTTGATAATTTGAATGAGAACAATTGAATGGACACAGACATATATATATATATGTGTGTGTGTGTGCAAAATGACTGTTCTTTTCTGTGAAGACACTTGTTTCGAAATGAATAGAGACCTCTATCTTAGCCATATGTTAGTATTTCTGTATTGCAAAATGTGTGTTCACTTTTTATGATTTTTGAAGATATATAAGGGATGACTAATATTATCTTCGTTGTATTTTAAGACAAAATGTTGTTGGTGGAATACTCATGTGTGCAGAACACCGATTGAAAAGATAGAAATAGCAAGATTTGGAAATATATAGATAGAAAGAAGGTAGGAGAAAAATTAGACAGGTGCGTGAATCACTGTATGGTAAATTTTCTGTTAACCGTGTGAGGAACATGAAAAGGAACAAGTGTTATCTACTTAATAAAACCGAAAAAGGGAAGAAGCTGCGATTACCAGTTGACTGTGCTCCATCCACTTAAACTGACCAAACCTTCTCAGTGAGAACATTGTTATAAGAATTAATAATGAACGAGGACATTTCTTAATACTAAGTTTCAATAACAATGGAGTGTGTGAACTCAAGAACGACAGAAAGCAGATGGATGCTGCTAACTTCCTCTTAGAGTCTCTGGTAGGGAGTAGATTATAAATGGTCATTTAATCTTAATTTACAGTTTAGTTTTATTTAAATTATTATTAAGATGATGATTGTCTTCTCACTATATACTTGTAAAATTATCTTAGAACAATGATTGTTTCCAGAAGTAAAGAAGTACTACCTCGCTTCACCGATTTCATGCATTTTACTATAACAACATACACTCACATACACACCTAAACTTGCGTTCCTGACAATAATCTTCTACTGGGAATACAGGGAAATATCTTCTGAAGTAGAGAATCCTGTGAGATGGAAGTCTAACCAGAAGACATCTGCACTCAATTGAAAAACATCTGAGTTAAGTCTCTGAAAGGCTCATGAAACTTAATCATTTAAAGGGTTGTTATTTATTTTCCGCAACATCAGTGCTATCTACTATCAATCCTTTAAAAAATTTCAATTTAACAAACTGTCGATGATAGGAGTGTACCAGAACATGTAACCCCGCATTTACTGTAATTTATCTCTGTAATCTCTGTACCAGTTTAGGTTATTGTCAACCACTTAATTCATCATGTTACACGAGTCCACAGCATTGTTTATTTCAGATAAGACCTTTTAATTTTGTTTTAAATATTGAAATAAAGGAAACTGATCTTCCGATCGGAAAGGGCGATCGTTTCGTAGACAGTGAAGGAGCATGAGGACTGTTATTGTAGCTGTTTCTTTTGACAATGTGCACTAGTTTTCAACAGGGGTGCTATAGTTGATATCATAAATACATACAAGGAAAATTAGATTTAAACTTCCTCGGAACAGACAAGTTTTCATTTGTAGATAAGGTCTTTCTGTATCAATACCACTTCCAACAGTGTACAGCAGCTACACTCGAACATGGACATGTTCACCAAAGTTCGTTTTGTCCTATTGATACTTCTTACACTGATAACAGGAGTGCTTCTTTTGACTTGTAAGGGTTTTTTACTTTTCATTGTGTTTTTAAGTGATTTTCTTTACATTTAGGCTAATAACAAGTTAATTATTGTAAGAATGATGATTTTCTTCCTTGGTGTAGCAAGATATATCGCCCATTCTGCCAGTCGTGTCTCGTGAAGTTTGTACTTTTTCCACTTTGACTTAGTCTACTGTTTGTGGTAGTGGTCCTCGGTACCTCTCCAAACTTACTTCGATCTATACGCCTGCACGACATCTTCTATTATATTTTAGGCTTGTTTAAAATGCTGGAGATTTTTGTACATTCTCCGTACATTCCCTTGGTCCTTTTAAATCGTGAAATAAAAATACTATTTTCTTTCAGGTGGCGAATCTGATTTTAGTGAAACTTTACATCAGCAAGAACATGGATTTATAAATATCAGCTATACCATCGACCTCACGGCAATCCCTGTCTCGCCAGACTCGCTTACTTACATCTATGAGACTTGTGAAAATAATAGAAAAGGACTCAGCTGCACCTTTGATTGGAGAAAGAACAGTAGCAGCAGATTTGGGAAGGTGTTTGGTAAAAAGACAGGTGTGATTTGTATCGGGGAGCAACGAAACCTGAGAAGATCTGAAGTGGCTTTCGATATTCACATTTCTCAAATCGTCACAAGATCACTTTCTGTCATGAAGCTTTCCCCCGAGGGAGTAAAGATGCCCAAAATAACACGGATAATACGTGTCGATGTGTTGTGTAAGTAAGAAAAATCATCTTTAAAATATCAGTTATTATGTATACATTACTTGTATTTTTGTGTTTGATATGTACCTTTTATAGAAGTAATCAAACAAAATAAAGTTTCTACAAGTTTCTGAAACAAATAAACCCCAAATAATCAAGCACAATGATGACAACATAGACATTGAATAATGGAATAAAAATATCCAAAGACACAAAGACAAGCTTGTAGAATTGTGGGTAAAAAAATCTGTGTGTATGTGCAGATCCACCCAACATCACCAGTCTCACTGTGGAAGGACAAGAGGCTAATAACGAGTATGTCGTTGACAAAGGTAAGGAGGTGAATGTTTCCTGCTTTTATAAGCAGGGGAATCCTCCAGCCATCATCCGTCTGGTGGATAAACATGGAACTGAACTGAAATCTTCACACGAAGGAAGCTTGAGCTACTCTCTTACTGCCCAGTGTGAAGATGACTGGCCGGTAGTCAGATGTGAAGGCAACGGGACCCTGCAAAATAAATCCGTGACATTCCTCGTCAGGTGTAAGTATACTGACTGAACTAATTGTATTGTATAACAACGAGATCTTAATTTTTAGTCATTTTCAATGAGAGCATCCAAGGACATTGGATCCAATTGATCTACAGGTTTTTTATCAAGATGTATAAGAGCACACACATGTAAGTATTTAGTATCAGGAGAGAGAAAATCAGAGAGTAAAAAAGCAATAAACTTACTGCTGCTTATTTTCTAGTTTTTTATAGTATAAACTTTCTTATAGTGTAACCTGATGAACTTATTATGTATAGTTATGTATCTACTGTGCTATGTATTTACTTTCTTCCCTTCTACATTTGTCACCTACCATCTATTAAATCCAATAAAAACTACTAAAAAACATGTTCCATATACATTACTCCTTAAACCAATTAACATAATGTTCTTCCAATTTCTTACCCTTTATTTCACTTTCACAAAACCATATAAAGAATGACAGTACCAAACAATAACTACCAGACTAGTAACTACTGAAATTATATATAGATATTTAACATGTTCCACTGTCACTTACCTCTCTCTACCTATGCTTATGGGTTTATGATTCGTAAGAGTCGAGGCAAAACAGTCTTCGCCATATCAGGATAAAATAAAATTTATCTTTAAAAACTCTAAGAGTTTTAAAAATAAAATGAAAGTCGTTAAAAGATATAAATTTAATAGCTGTGTTTGAAATTTTACAGAAATATGAATATCATGCTTTATAAATTTTAATCCATGTGACATGCTGCATAATGTAAAACATAAATACAGTTTAATTCTTATGACTAGTACATATTTTGTTTTATAAAAGTAATTAGGCTTATCTCACTTACTTCAAACTTTTTTTTTATTTTTCAGGCCCTCCACAGTTTTATGAAACTGCAGAAATCGTCAATCCTGCTTTAGGTATGGCAACGTTCCCTGTCAAGGCTTACAAGACAGCAATCCTTGGATGTTTTTTGACACCGATGTCTTTAAAAAATAACACCACAACGGAGGCAAACTGTGTGCTCAATGGCCAACCACCTGACCTCATCCTATGGGTTAGGCTCGAGAAGAGTATCAGCCGTTTCCATGGAAACTGGACGTTGACTCTTCGCAATGAAGAAGGTTCCTCCAGCACAACATTTAGTGTCATGGACAGTCCAAGTAAGCACGAACAACTTTTTTTAAAAAGTAATAAACGAAAATAGAACTGTCGGCCAAGTTTACAAGAGCAAATAATTGATAGAACCGATTAAGAAGAAGAGAAATTTTAGGCATTCAAAGATAAAGTATAAATGTTTATATGTTCTGTCAAAAAAATATTTAGTGTAAAGTCAACAACCCAGACGTCAGGATTGACATAGCATTTTGTTGAGAGAATTTTAGTCAGTGAGAGAGACAGGATAATTTGTTAATGAAGTATATATTTTTACAAACTTCAAGTACCGATTTTGATCTCATTCCCTGCATGGTTCCGATTTGGATGCATATACCTCTAGAACAGAGAGGTATTTACTCAGATTTGGGGAAATAGTGGAATGCATTGAACTTTACCCAATTATTAGAATGATAACCGTTTACAAAAATATAAAGATACATATTTATTACAGAAGTGACTACTACCAGAAAGGCATTTGTAATAATATGTTAATTTATAAAGCGCTTTACCCCAGCATCAAAGGTTACCTAAAGCGCTTGGAAAAAAATACACTCAGAAAAGAACAGAAGCAAACGACGAAACAACAGCTACACACCAGTAGTAGACACTAAACCTCAGACAAAACGACAGACAACAGTTCTCTCTAGACAATTAGTCAAAGGGATATCACTCTCAGATATGTATCTGAACGATATTAAATGATAACCCAACCTACCAAGTTGAAATAATCTTAACTGCAATTATGAATGCACTTGTGTAAATCCGAATCTCACGATCTTAATTTTATCTATTTCATATGAAATATATGCTTATCTGTGAAGTATTTATGTCCAAAAAGGCAAAGCTTTATTCTAGGGTAATGAATGTTCGTCATCGGTAGGTAGATATTATTTGAACAGAGGTGAGTGACGGTCGGCAAGTGTGCGAACATTTTTAAGATGATTACTGAAAGAGATGTGAAGTTGTGTGCCGGTAATGAACTGAGCTCAATAAACCACATGATCCGTTCATGTGCGATCCTTTACTTGAAAAGGATGTTTGTCCGTTTATCTCATCGTTTAGTTTATTACGCAAGGTGATTTGCCACCTTCGTTGTTTTTCTAAAAAAATGTCACCGATATGGCGACTTGGTGGGTATATCCGTTGCTGCTGAATGAGGAGTCAGAAGTCTAATTAAATAGCTTCTTGAAATCTTTTCGCAAGGTGAATATGAAGAACCCAAAGGAAACAACTAAGTTAAGGTAAGGGCAAATATACATGTTTGAGAGAACTGAAGACACGAATTTCAACATATTAGACATTTTGTGTCTGCAGAATGTTTTAGTTTAACCACTTTTTGCGTTCGGAACAAAACAGAAGAAGGTAACGTACATGGATTGCAAAACTGATAGATTGAAAGACCGATAATTCTATGAAATTAGTTTTACTACAGTTAGGAAATTCGCTTTATTGCCACTAAGGCATCAGTCTTGCCTAATTATGCAAAATAACACAAACAAATAACATAAAAAGAGACAAAAACGTCATAAACATATCCTTTTTGTTGATCAGGTCATGCTGCAGGTGTCCAGGCCAACAGGGTTTCTTCAGAAAGCATCATTAGCAAATGAGAGACTACAGATCACACGATGGACAAGGAAAACATAAAATTATGATCTGGCTGGTAGGAAAATCAACACAGAAGATTATAAATAAAAACATTAATGTGGAATAAGTGTTGAAAACAGTCGACTATAGAATGTGATGATGATGATGATGTAGTTTTGTAACGCGCTAGTATCCGTATCACAGAGATACGCTCAATGCGCGGGGAACCCAGCAGCCACCAAACTGCAGGGCAAATGAACAACTTCAAATAATGTTAAACAAGTGAATCTTAAGATTTTTCTGAAAAGATGCAATACTATCAGACTCCTTAGTCGAGAGGGGAAGCGAGTTCCACAAAAGCGGGGCTACATTGGAGAAGGATCTGAAACCCGCAGTCTTCTTGTTAGCATTCCCTGACTGAACACTCGGTCGTTCAAGTCTGAAGTGTGCTGCTGAACGAAGGTTCCGCTGGGGTTGGTAACAGCAAATGAGTTCTTGCAGATAGACAGGCGCAAGGTCGTGAAGACAGCCATAGGTTAAGGTTAACAATTTATGCTCAATTCGCTTCTCCACAGGAAGCCAATGTAGGTCACGAAGTACAGGAGTAATATGATCAGATTTCTTCTTGCGTGCAACGATTCTAGCAGCCATATTTTGTACTCGCTGAAGCCTCAATAACTCACTCTTAGAAATTCCCCAGAGGCAGCTATTGGCATAGTCCAATCTAGAACAGATGAGGGACACAGCAACTGCATTTGCAGTCTTCCTATCGAGAATGGGTCGGAGTCGTCCAAGTGTGCGGATGTGCAAATAACATGCCTTGACTACAGAAATGTGAAGATGGATACATGAGTTCGGTGTATGGCTGATCCAAAAGAAAGAAAGAAAGAGCAAGATTACAAACAAACAGACAGACAGGCGGGCATAAACAAGACTAACTAATTTGTTCCGATTTTACACTTGAAACAGAGGTTCTAGTGTGATAGATTATGATATTTTGTCAAGATCTTTGTTTAACAGGTGTAAAGATAAAAGAATATGCCCACAACATTTCACCGATTTCTTGAATTTAATAACTTCCACGATAAGAACAAAGTACAAAAATAAAAATGTTTCTTTTACTATCTACAGTTTGATAAATTATGGTTGCATTCTCTTAAAAGGGAAATATTATTTTGATCAGGCAGTTTCATTTATTGAGCTATATTAACGATAAACAAATTAAATTAGACAAAATGGAGTGATGTATATTTTTACATCTGAGCTGATGTAGCTATTCATTTTATTATAGTTCATTACTTAAAACAACAAAACCAGCTCATTGTTTCAAGCTGCTAAAATCTTAGATCTTAATGCAAACATGAATAAACCAAATGTAGTGGGTTTTAGAAATGGAAGTCTTGTTGCAAAACTTGCATAAAGGTTATATTATGAGAACACTTCTTATTAACACTTATGCCACATATAACTATATCCACGTAAAAGCGTGTGTTACCTGCTCATTTTCATACCTTGCTTGTAAAGCTCAGGATAATGTTTCATATTAAGTATACCGTATAATCCATGCCTGTTCGCTTTAATTTTGGTGACTAGGTTGCAGGGTCTATCATATATATATATGCACATTTAAAATGTGTTGCATATTGGCTGAAAGTATTTTAGAAGTTCAAGATATGCTTGCCTACGTCGGTTGATGAATTTTCATATTGAAGAAGTTCACTTCATAATTTTGTCGCGATTTCTTTTGGTTTGGTCAAGGGATTGGAAAAGTGAACTTTGTTATATTGAAATTAATGCTGATGAATTGTTTTCCCAAAGATTGTCAGAATAAAATCTGCCCAATACAACCATTATGCCCTACAATCACCACAAATGAAGAAGGGTTAGGAGATGCACTCTCAATACTCAAACCTATGGCTATCTAATTTGAGCTCATGCAAGTATAGCTTCATCTATGATAATATCAAAAGCACCATGTGTTGCTTTTGTATGGGAGATGAAACAGAGAAACTTTTTAACTACATGTCATAAATGTTGTAATTTACGAGAAGAATAGATTCCGCCAAACTCTTCACAGTGCAAGGAAAACACCCAAAAACAACCAGCAAAGCGACATTTATCTACAAAAGCACTGGATTTATGAAAAAAAAATTCTAGAAAAGTTGACTTTGATTTATTTCCTTTTTGCGTAAGACATTTCTAATTGTTTATGTAAATGTGTAGGAAGGAGGTACTATTTGGAACACGTACTTAACTGTAACATATTAAAGAGAAAGTTTTTAGATTGTTTTTAAAAAATTCCATTTCGTGTACATTAGCATTGTCTGTAGATATTAATATGTGTTTAAATGTTACAATTTTGTTAAGCAGTTTTTTGTTAGCCTGTACAATAAAATTGTTTGCACATGCCAGCTCTTTTTACAACGATCAGGCGTATCGTGCGAAAGATATTTTACCTTCGTATAATTTTTGCATCACCTCCCTTTAGTCATTATCCTAAACGAGTGCAGAAAGAAAGTCAGACTAACAAAGAGATCACAACAGGAAATAAAGTATTCATTAAAACAGCTTCTTTTAATGGCAAAAATCCAACAAAATTATACAAGCTGCACTAACAACATTTGATACCAGTCAGTATTCTCGTTAGAGTATTACTACTTTTTGAAAAAAATAAAACACTATCATGTGAAAAAAGGGTTAATGATAATGCTGATTTATATAGCACATATGTCCACAGTACAGTAAGACAAATGCGCTTATATATATATAAGCGAATATATATGGAATAGAATACTGGAATACAGATCCCTTAGAGCAGTGGTTCTCAAAGTATGTCGGACCGCGGACCACTTTACTTAAGTAAAAACTGTGGCGGACCACTCAGGCCTAAACCTCACTCTGTACTATGAATTTCAAATTTAAATTGCCGCATTTGTTTCATTTTAATTCAAAACTAAATGTCCTTTTGTAAAAGTAGTATAGTAATAAATTAAGTTGACAAAGAACTACGTATACCTCGTTCTTTGTAATTAAAATGTTAATGCGAGGAATGCATCACTTTAAACATCACTTTGCTGACATATGACGACTGTCAGCCGCGGACCACCTGACCTATGCGGACCACAATTTGAGAACCACTGAACTATAGCACTATTTCTGTAACACAAACTAACCCCAACCAAAACATAGCAGTGAGAAACTGGCTATAGAAACATCAACAAATATAAGCAAAGAATACTCTGGGCATAAAGCATACCAAGAGTTTGGCATAGGAAAGTATCTAGACTGCAAACGGGAAAAGATGAATTTGAGAAGACATTCGTTCAGAGATCTAGAAATCAGAAGAAACTGTAGAGCCTTAATTAAGTACAAATTGCACTAGGTGCAGAATACATGAACTAAACCATGATAATATTAACAATAATTAGAAATGTACTGAACTGGAGTATTAATAATAAAGGTTAGTGCTAAAGCGCCATATACAAGCCCTGTGAATAAGTGCATGATGCTTTACAAAATGATAATGATTGTAATTACTATCGTCATGATATTGAAGAAACCAGCCAAGACGACATCAAAGAAAAGGGGATAACCCTTGGAAACTTGAATAAAAATAACAATAAAAGGTGTAGTGCTGTCTGATTAATAACTGAATAAATATAGTACTCCATTACCCAACAAGGGTATGAAATTAAAAAATGCATAAATTATGCAAGAAAGAAATCTTGGAGACAGAAGAAAACGGAGGACCAGATTTGTCTGAACGGCTTTGTGACATTTCACCATCGAAGTTTAGATGTGCAGCTGTCATCAGAGAAGTCATGAAGATGAACAGATAAAGAATACTAAAGACAAACCTCCGCAGGTCACAGAAATTGTAGTTTTGCTGCTTTGAGTCATCAAGATGCTTACCCACATGTGCAGCTTTCATCTCCCTGTCGAATTGCACAAACAAGAAATTAAATCGAGAAACACAGTTCAGGATATCAGCAGGATCAAGACAGGTCAAAAATAGATTTTAAAAAAGCAAAATTAGCTTAGAAAAAATAAAATCAAAAGAAAACCGGAGACTGTGTAGTCTTATCAACGGTAAACTATGGAAGAAATCGTTATGGCGAGATACAGAAGGATGGCAGTAAATGGGACAACAGAAGACCGTGGCTGGAACCAAAAAGGCCGCAAACAAGCAGATCATTGACCTAGACACTGAAGTTTGCGTCAAATAATAGAAATTAAACACAATAATACAACAGAGACAACCGCAAAGACAGAAGGCCAGACCTTAAGCCGGTAAGGCAAAGGAACATCACATTAAACGTTACTCCATGCATTTATGATGTTTACCAATTAAAACTTATGAACACATCGAAAATGCCTGGAAATAACCATGACACCATGCACCCATTCACTCTCCTATCAATCCATCCATCAGTGTACATATTATTGTTTACATATTCTTTGTTCTTCTTAACGTCATTAATAGGAAATGCCGAAACAAAACAAAAAAGTAGAAATGACATCCCCCTCTATCACCTGCACACTTTACAGTACCTTCATGAGTAGAGAAAAAACTACCACAAATAGAAATTAAAAAATATATAAAATCCTTAATTATTAAACAAAGTAATTCCCCTTTACCAATTTTTGTTGCATGAAATATTTTAGGTAATTAAATGTTTTCCTCTGGATCTCTGCTTATTGGATAAGATTTGGGATAATCAATCTCAAACTTTTGTTCAAATGCCACAAATGTTACATTTCTAATAGTTAATAGCTAACCTGCACATGAAGATATTTGTTGCTTGCACACACATGACCACAAAATAAAACCTTCGTCAGCTGTTTAACTTGATATGGACTATTTATCGGCTGTAATTATTTTTTTTTTTTAAAATGAAAACGAGAAGATTAGAAGATCCATCACTGTCTGCTTTCATGGGACTTTTTTTGTTTAATTAAAGAAAACATCTACGAAGACAGCTCGATAGGTTTGCCAATCGTTTCCCAGTCATCAAAATTTTTACTCTGGTAGACCCGCCTGGTGTTTGACAATATCTTGCAATCTGTGTAAATAAAAAACACAGCTTGAAAAAGTAACTAACAGTTTATGAGATGTTCAGTATCAGGATTAATCAAAAGGAAATAGAAAAAAGTGATATAAGGTGGCAAAAAATAAAAGAATATTGATCTCAGAATATACTGTGCTGAGAGAATCCAGAGCGAAAGTACTTTTTTTTTGGGGGGGAGGAACTAACTTAGGTCTTATTACTACACAATAACTGTCTATAATATAGATTTCGTATATAATTTTTATTTAACAAAGATATAGTTTTATACTTTAATACGATCATATATATTTTCTTCTGCATTACTTCTCTACGTTTTAATAACCAATCATCAAACTCTCTAAGCTATTGTTGACAAACAATTTAACTTTTGGATCTTTTACTTTTTTTTTATACTTTTTTTCGATCTCCTGGAGCTCTATCGTTTATTTTATTGTGATTGATGTCAACGGTTTTGCCTAATGTAGTGTTTTTTTCTGTGAAGTTTATTTTTCTCAAGACAGATTTTGCAGAATCACTCTGCTAACTTGTTGTCTTATATAAAACTCTCAGTAATGAACGATAGGATGAATTACAAAATTGCAAATCTTTCTTGACTGTACTGAACTAATAAGTTCTTTAGAATGCAATCTTTTTCATGCTTTTTATGGAAAAGGAAGGGACATTGTAGGCTAGAAAGAAATGATAGATAAAGACGTTATAAATCATATATAATCAAAATTATGGGTTAAAAATTAATTGTTTACTTACAATCACGTCTAAAAACCTTTACGCTGCGTAACACTTGGGGCCAAGTTCTTACTCAGTCCTGAAAGAAAACAAATTGATTATGTTATGAGATATATGCCCTTCATTCGGACAAAATATCTCCAAGAAACGCTAAAGCAGTGAGTGCAATTTTGTGGCACTCATTTGACAAAACAAATGTCTAGCGCGATACGATGATGCTAACAGTTTAATTGCCTAGCCATTCATACCTTGATTTATAGTTTGTAATCTGTGGAAAGCCAAACTGTAATGATGCAAACAAACGTGTTGTTTGCATCGTACTTATTTCTAATGACTTTGTTACAAATGTCAACAAATCTTTCACTAGAGCTCAGGGAGAGAACTGGCTTTATCTGTGATTCAGGATCTCTACAAATTCTACTGCCTAAAAACCGTTTAAATGTCGGTCTTAATGAAAGTGATGCCGAAGGAGGTTTGTTAAGTTTTGCAAACACAATTTCCTAACTTTTGCAGAGATTGTCTTCCATAGTTATCATATATTGAAGTATGCAGTACCTAAATTGAAACTCTATGTTATTGTTTGTAACAGTGGCTAGATTATTCCTCTGCGCTCAATTTTTCATCACTTTGCTTTAATTAAAAATTTTACGAAGACCCCCTTTCCCCAAGATGGAAGCTCTCTCGTCTAGCGGTTCAGTGATAACACAACATGGCAGCGTACTTGAAAAGCCTCGAAGACTCATGTCAGACACGATTGTAAATTGCAACAAACTTTTGAAAGGAAAGAATAAGATAATCAATTTTACCATATAAGCCCAAACAATTAAAGGTGGTTTAGCTCACTTTGTTCTTTAAGTAAAAAAAGTTGTTAGAGACAGAAACAAGAAAAAACGGCATAGCTAATCCAGTCATTCACTGACGTAGATAATGATGGACAGAAAGAAGGAAAGATAGAGAAAACACAAGTGCAAAAATTAATGTTACAAATCATCGTTAAAGGGACTTCACGATGTTGAGATTTACTGGGTTCTTTTTCAGCACTTAGACCTGTGTTTACTCTATCACAGTTTGACATTACTATGTCCTTACCCATAAAGTGACTGCATTCAATGGTTCATCTGGTTTCAGGTCGTCATTACTTAGAAAGCTCCATCGCGTCTCGTTAATTTGTTTTTTCTCGCTAGATTCATTTTCGTTCTCAGAAACGTAATCCTTGATGGATACAGTTGGGACCACACAGTGCACGTTTCTGAAAAATAATGTCAATATCTTTTAAGAGATCATGGATTCGTTCATATGCCTTGTGTCAAACAATCATCACATTTTTTGAGTACAATCTATCGGCTAATGGGTGTGGATACGCATGAGTGCATTTGTATTATTTTAAATAATAAATAAATAGTCTATTTGTATAGCGCCTTTTTCTAGGATGAGCCGAACTCAATTTGATTTACCTTTAAGTACGCGAGCATACTATTTTAGGGCGGCATATTTATAGATATACAAAAATGTAAGAAAATTAAAGCTCTACAAGATCTTTGCTAAATGTTATGAAACGTTCATCCATATTAATCCAGTTAAGAAAAGCCTGTAAAATGACAGGAGTTTACAGGTTGCTGCACTGCTTGTATAATACCAGCGGGGATTCAAGCAGTAACTGTCTTTGGACCATACAGTTCATGAATCTGATTATGAGCTTGTATTGTCTTAAGAACAAAAGATTTGTTCACGTTGCCTTGATTATAGATAGCCACAGTATCAGGACACCAAGAGCAGCGTGTAGCTGATGGAAGGCGTGAAAAACTCTTTAAAACCCAGCAGCCCTGTAGACAATCTCTTGATACGACGTTCAACATTCTTCCTCCAGAGCAGTTGCCACATGTCTTGTTGTCATCAAGGCCAAACAAACACCTATTGCAAGCTTTTTAACTTAAAAGTAACTGGTGTCCTGCAGCACATGTTTTTATCACCTATTGTAACTGATGTTACACGGTTTGGTGCATTTGCTGCATGTGTCGTTGCAGCTCATGCTATATGTACCAGCTCTGCAGGATTCATACAGCCCATTGGACATTCTCCTGTTATCTGTTATCCTGGTATCCAGCACTGCATGACCCTAAACAATCTCCTGATGAGGCATCGCAAGCACTTAGAAACAGCTACCACACATGTTGCTGCAGCCTACATCGGAGAAATCTTTCTTACAAGCTTTATTACAATACAAAGGCTGATATCCGGATACACAACCCCTTGAGCACAACCCATGTACTTGATCAGAACTGTTTTCCTGAACAATTTCCGCAGCCTCTTGTGAAGTGGACACTGTATGAGGCCATTTTGGGCATATCATCGCATTATGGCAAACAATATCCAGCTTGTTCCGAACACTTTTGGTACAGGGTGACATGTTCATAACGAACAGTTTTCACAGTTTTTTCGCTGTTCACATCGAATTACGAATTGTTGGATACTCACACTTCAACTTCACACAGAACTAGAAACAGTTTTTGACATGTTGTACTTTAACTACGCGAAGAGTAAGAGATTTTTCTGAAAAGTCTATATTCTCAAGTATTTTCCTGTATTTCGAGGGAAAACGTTAGCACTCAACATCATCAGCGCTTACTACTGCAATTGTTCAAGATATTTCGGTTGACTTTACTGCTAATGAATTCTGTTGCGGCGGGATCGAAACAAATCATGAAACACAGGTAATGATGTCACTGATTCAAGGATCACTAGTAGAAAACCTGATGCGGATAAATGGACAAGGAAGAAATGTGATGAAGAGCTGTCACCCTCTCGCCAGAAATTTAGAACCACATATGCCAGAGTGCAGCCCTGGCAAACGTCTACTGTTTTAAAGAAATCTCCCACCAGGCAGCGTATCTGGACAAAGCTGACAACCTTTGTGCACCCTCTCCAATGCTAAATTTCTGCATAACATGCTAAACCCCTTGTCCAGACTTCGTTAAAAATTATAAATAATTAAGCTATTGTAGAACTTTCTACCATGCGTCAAACCATTTTCGATCAGAATACGACTGATGAAGATCTGTTTATATTTTCTTCTGACTACTTTAAGACTGGTTTTCTTTGCTGCTCATAACACCTCGGTGGTTTTGAATCCCATTCAACATGACCTTGCTTGTGTGGCTGATCAGGCTGAGGGTCCTGTTGGCGGTTGCCCTTCTTGAGAAGAAGTATGATAAGGGAATGTCTTTATTCTCTGGATTACTTTTTTCTCTCCCAGACTATTGAACACAGCCCGGTAAAAGACCTTCTGTGCTCTATATTGCTCATTCTAGTATGTGGTTATGTAAATGGTTGTCTGTTAATTTTTGTCTACTTGAAATGTATATTTATATTGTTAAGTCATTTCCTTTTAATTTGTCCATAGGGTATTTGCTGCTTATTTACAAATTACTGTTCACTGCTTTGGTTTTGTGCGCATCTGTGAGTGCAAATCAGCTGAATAGTAAATGTTATCATTATACTAACGCAATATTAATAAAACTTTCTATATAATGATGATTACGTCAAAGGATATATTTAACTTTGATGCAAAACATTCAACTTACTGTTCAGGCACGATGAAAGATTCAGTCTCTGTAACAGATATGTATGTAAGTATATATATATTTCAAAGAAAGTCTTCATCAGACATTACTACCCGATAACTTGAAAGCTGTTAACATTTTGATCTACTTGAATAATGTACATAGACGTCTGTCTAGCTTTATGTTTTTTTTTCTATTTAAAATTGTGTGTTTCTATGTTCTCTTGATTCTGATAAATTTTCTTATATCTCTTAGAAGTATATGTAAGGGCTCAAGTAAATGTGATAATATCGTCCTACCTTTTCGAGATTTGTATTTGTTGACACGCTTTTTAAGCGTGTATTGCTTGAACAGCAGAAAGCCAATGACCAGGAACTGAATTAGGACTACAACTCCAAGAACAGCACCGATAGTTACTGCAAGATCTGTTTAAACAAAGAAAGTTGTAATCAAGGTATTGCATAATAAATTAAGCTAAAAATCAATGACGAAATCTCACGCAGTTGTTACAAAAATGGTTGGAAAATAAATATAAATTATTTGAAAGAAGCCTTAACTAAAAAAAAGTTACCTTTCATGTAACCAATAATTTAACAATTAATCATTTTCCTGTATACATGTGGCAGTCATGGGTTATAGGAATTGCGACATATTTTTTAATTAGTAAATGTTCCTTATGTAGTCCTTTACAATGAAGTGCACACATTGTCAAAATATTTCATTAAAAAATAGCGCAAACCTCTTGTATCAGATAACTGTGATATACAGACTCGTCCAATTAAAAACAATTAAATCTAATTTCATTATTCAAGTGTTTTTCGTTTATTAAAATGCATGAATAGCAATTTTGCTCTTGCACCGTTGTATGCTATATACCTCAGACGATGGCTTGTTTATCATGCACACATTGGCATACACATGCATACAACAATGCACAACACATCCTTACCGAACCACTGGAAAGAAAACAGACGAAGCAGCAGCTATAGTCCAGCAATCGGACAGTGAGAAAGCCACTACGGGTAGTAACCGCTAGCATCTACCCCGCTCTTGCTCCGCCCATCGACGGTGCGTGGTACACGCGTCCATCTTGAGTGAACCTAGTGCCTCTTTATCACATTAACATATCTTTTCGAGTCCACCAAAAGCTTTTTTTCCGCTTTTTAAAAGAAAGCTATGCTCACGATGTCAAACGAGACTTGCATAGATCGTCCATATACATCCATGCAATGTATATGTATACATAACCATGAAGTACAGATAAACAACAAACACGTGCCTTCATGCGAACATTTATCATTCAACACTACTTACAAGTACATCCCTACTTGTTTTTTGTCTTTAACGCCTCTTTATTGAATTTTTACATGCTTGTGTTAAATTATTTGACTTACGCTAGAGCAAACGTAAAAGGTGTAGCTGTGGACCGGATATCCATGCTAAGCTACCCATGTAGTCGATTGCACGATTTTATTCATCTGAAACATTTCTCTCTGCCACGATACGGTCTTGGAAATGGTATCAACTACACTTTTCGGTTTTCAAGTCTTTTAAAGTTGTGATTTGGTTGGTCATGACATTCGCTACAAAAGCATCAGTACTATTCATCAGAGAACGTGAGCTATATTCAGTTGAGTTGTCTTCTTTTCCCCTCTACTCCGTTCTTGATGTAAACTGCACCAACCTTTAGATCGTGAATCATGAAAGATTATTTTAGCTCAATCTGTCCACGTGCATGTTTAAGCATGTGGTGGCTAAAAAATTTTTACTAAACAGAAATAAGCGGAATCTTGATTTAATGAAATCAGTGTTATTTCTCGGCGTCTGTATGCCGACCGTTAGTCACCTGACGTAGAAGGGGTGTTGTAGGAATCGCACGACATTAAGTTTCGTAAAGAGTACCCTGACGAAACATGCACCAATAATTTTTCCCAGCTTTGTAGTAAACTCAGTGGCAAAATCTATTTACATTATGGACCTCCCGATAACTTGTCCATTTTCTAAGGTTGCGACTGGAATGTTTATCTGAATTGTTTACGAAGACATATTTTCTTTCCTTGCTAAAAGAATGTTACATTATAAAAAGTAACACAAAAGACGCCATTCGTACATGAAAAAAAATCTGTTACAAATCTCTATATTGGTAGTAGCTAATAACACAGTTTAAAGAGCATAAATCACAAGAGTATGTTACTCGCCTTTGGTTCCACAATCTTCAGGCTTATCAAGTGTGTTGGATCCTTAAAATAGAAGAACATATCATTATAATGTGTAGCACTCCTAACTTTCAATCAAGTCCAGCATCACTTGAGTAGAAGCAGCAAGGCAAAACCATTATAGTTTTAACCCATTGTCTACAATGTGTGCTTCACTCGTTCATCTATTCATTCAAAGATGTGAGAGAAGTCAAAGCCAGATTCATTTTGATTTTAGTGTTTAACAGTTGTCACGATTCTGCACCCAGTTGTCATTGTTGTTTACGGTTTCTAACGCTCAAATTTTTACATTTTCGAAGCAAACACAAAATAAATCTTTGAAACATCATATCAACTCAGTTAAGCGTCTTTCATTTAAAACATGTTTTGCTACATGTGTATAAATGTTAGTATATGCAAATCTTTGTATAAAAACATGCTGGTCAGGATGTTTGTGATGAGTTAATGCAACTTTTGACAGAAGAAAGAACTGACATGTCTGCACACGGGTATGGGAGTGAAAAGCCTCGTTTTACTTTTGGGATACGTACAAGTCTGCGAGTGTTTGGTGACCCTAAAATTACTTAGATATAACAAACAAGTTTTTCTAGCTCTATGATTTATTAATGCAGAAATTCGTGATACTAAATGATGTAGAATAAATGTATACACACGCGCGCGAGTGCGCAAACACGCAAACATACATACATGTATATAGACTTCTATTTCAAAAATCACCAACAGATGAAAATCCAATCCATTTTCAAAATAAATTTATATTAAGAATATGGGTTACTGTTCGATTTTAAGGCAGCAAAGCATGCTGTACAGTTGACACATCTGAAGTAGGTTCACAGTGGAAAATTGGTAAAAAATCGTGGTTGGTATATACGTAAAAAATTCTTTTCGATTAACCTGTAATCTTTAAGTAAATAAAGAATATCCAGAATCAAAGAAACTATAAGGTAGACAGCAATTTTCACGATTCTGCAGCAAGAACAATTAGAAGACTAATGAACATTTTCGCTATAAAAAAATGGAAATTTTTAATGTGATTTTTAAAAAAAATTATTTGAGATTAAAACTTTATGTTTTTGAAGGTGGCTAGGGAAATCTATTTTAGATCAGTAGCAAAGGCACGAGTGAGTGTATATTGAAATCAAGCAAGGTGAATTGCTACTTACCATTTTCTTCAATGCCATAGCTGACCTGAGGCTTCACACTGTTACCTAAGAAGAAATTTGAAGAAAACGATTAGAAAAGATATGTAGCACTTGCATCTAGCACTCAGTCCACAAATAAAAATTAATTTAAATAAATTAGATTAGGAACAAGCACAATGATTTGTTACTGATATATGTGTGACAGAACTTTTATCTGTCTCTAGCTTCTGGTCACTGAATCTATGAACTATGAACTTGACCAGCTACTTATTGTAGCAAGTCCTCTTCCCCGTGGCCCGTGCTGGCTCTCAACGGCCCTGAGTTCAGATTGAATTTAAAGTTTGAAGGCAACACAGTTGAGAGCAGAGCACATGCTTGCCACTGAAGAAGCGAAGGTTTCGACAGTCAGTGACACGCAGGCAGCAAGATGCACGAAGACACAAACACAAAAGCATGGTCCACACTTGTCCACAACGCGAGAGCAACTAAATTGTCAATAAAGGAGGCACAAAATCCGGTACAGTCAAAAATCCAAAGCAAGATGGAAGAACAGAAGACAGAAGCGGCTAGTGGAACACTATGTCTGTTGTAAGTTATGACAGCACACGCACTGAAGAACACTCCCTAACAGAGAGACGAACGGCGCAACAAATATCACAGATGAGTAGGAGAAACCGAAACTCGATGCAGATCCACAGACGAGATAAAATGACAGAGAGCAGGTCCCCTCCAGCCTTTTACGCGAAGGGGCATCACTCTCATTTGATGAACTCATGTTAAAACACTGTCAAGAAAAATCATTATAAGCTTGAAACTCAACAGTTAAGAAAGCTACCCTACCACGTAGTTTTAAATTAAATGATTCGCCTTTTTGATTAATCTGCATAACTACCCACCTCTTCAAAACATTTTATACCTAAGTAAGCAGATTAAAACTTCTGTGCAGTCCCACACGAACATATCGTCTTCTGTCTACTTAAAAAAAATTTAATGCATTTATTAAAAGACAGCAACATAAGATCTTACCTGAGTAAAAACATGGAAAATCATCCAATGGCAGGCCTCCATTCCGACAAACAAAGCTTCCGTTTTGTTCCGAAAACGTTTCAGACACTGAGATGATGAGATCTTCCGTGATAGTGAGACCCTCATGTGCGACGGCGCAGTCGTATCCTTCGTTGTGTGTACAACGAACCATTAGCTCTACGAAAAATATTGAAAATAGGTCTGAGATTAATAAACTGAGTTACACGTTTAAACCTTCTAAACTTTACTTAAAACATCCAAGAACACTTATCATTTAGAAAGATCGCTCTCCTCAAATGTGTCTGCTTACATAACTACTAATATTCAATGCCTGAGAGATGTTTTTATTTCTGACTTTCTTAAAACGTTTGCGATGCAAGTATTTAACTGATGTGTTTAAATCAAAATAATGTCAAGCTTAAAACTGAAAATGTAGTAGCTGGAAATATTATCTCACGACGGTAGTAGATAAATAGTACTGCTGACTGTATTTATTTACATATTTATCATTGACATTGATCTCACCAAGATATCAGTTCAATTCTTCTAATGACTCTTTAGTGCATGCCCAGTCGTATATTGAGTACAAATAAAGAGCAAGAAAATAAAATATACAATGGCAATAAATCAGGAAATAACAAAGGCAGAAAAACCGCGATTCAGAATACCTTGCCGTCCATCAGGATAATAAAAGTAGACAGAAAAGTCTCGTTTATCTTCTGGGTCCGTTGAAAAAGCGCACTGAATCTGATACGGATCCTTTTGATTCCTTATTGTACAACCAATTTTAGGACTGCCTGCAACATACGTAAACACTAAAATTATATTTATTAAAGATCAGTTTGTTTTTAACTCACAAATAGATGCTTCGCCTCTGGAAATTGTAATGAGTGTATTTTGTTTTGTGGTGTAGGTAATTCTTTGGCCTGGTAATTTACTTGTGATTTTTTATTGCACGCATGAATCCATTAACTTACTTTCTCTTGTTTCCATTGCAGTAGTGTGATTTAACTGTATCTGTTGACAACCCCTGATTTTGTTGAGTCTGTAATTTCTGAAAAATATATCGCATTATGTTAATGTGTGGGAAGTTTCTATAGTCACAAAAGAAAAAGAAATAAAAATAAGAAATAAAGTTCACTGCAAAGTGCAAAAAGCTACACACAGTAGAAATAGCGAGCACATGGTGGGTGCCCCCGTCGCCCACCGTATGTGAGAGCCTTTGACCTTAATTCACAAAGTTTTTACTCACTTTGATTACCCTTCTTTATTTAAAGACAAGAGGCTATAAACATTGTCCTTGAAACAGTTATTTTGACATACCTTTCTTGACCAATTTTTGCTCCTAACGAAGTAAGATTTTTCAAGCTGATTTATACCACAAATTTTAACGCCTTACACTATACTAGCAAAAATATTTAGATATTTTTCATCAACAAATGCTTAGGAGTTAAGTTCTCCCTCCTCTGTAAAACACGCACAAAAGCTATAATCTGTTTGATGATTCAGGTTTTAGTGTCATCAATGGACATCAAAAGATTTAAAATAACTAATTAACTTAGCTTAATAAAGTTATCTTTCACTTTCTCAGGATCGTAAACAGTGAATGTTTTAGCCATTAGTACATATAGCCTTTTGAGATGTCTTATGAGGGTTAGTAGTAGTTGCTAGGCGTTGTTGTCACCCCATATCATTTCATTTTTATAGTACAGAGCTGGCCGGATTTTACCGATTTGTCACACACTCAAAGCCTGCCTGGCAGTCACTGTGCGATGAGTCGCCACGATACAGTTAGACTGAGAGAAACATATCTGTGCAGACGTTCCTCGCTTGTCCCTCAAAAAATTTGTTGTTATTATGATTAACTTAAAATTAATTTATGTTGATATGAACAATCTCTTAGATTTATTGAAGAGAGGTTGTCTTTGCAGAGCAAGAATAAATAATTTCCTTGTATCTTTAAAGACCTGCGGCCAGAAATCTACCCCTGTGCTGGAGGACGACCTAACTACTGGTACAAACAATGCAGTAGCATTAATGTACAACTGGACACGAATCCTGAAAAACGCACATAACTATAAACATGGAAAAATAAGCAATGTTAAAAAGGAAAACTGAATTATGAAAAGATTATTACCTTTCTAGTAATAATCCATATAGCAACTTGTTTGCCACATGAGTGTTACTTCTCTGTAACAGGAAAAAAAATGGCGGCGATATTCTACAAATAAAGGGCTTGAGCTTTATTTTGGTGAGGTGTTTTCCGATATAGAAATGTTTATCTTTAGCCGGCCCGCGTCACCTACCTCACGTAACACCTGCTTGTGATGTTAAGGACACTAGCGGTGTTGTACACACACACGAGTGGGAGTCACTCCCGAGTTCTTACCACAAAACAAAAACAATTGCCTAAAGGTTGTTTAAACAAATTATTTCTGGCCCCAAGACAAACATTCACAGACACACACATGCACTACTCGGTATCACCAGGAAGCAGACATCTAATCCACATCTAATAATATTAGTATATCTCGGACAAATAGCTTTGAGGTATCATGGCTTGCTGTGGCTTAGCTTTATAAATTAATATTCCTATAAGCAGAGTGTCGTTTGCATTTATAGTCTATTGTCATAGTCTTTTTCAGTCCCACAAGAAACTAAATCGAAACAAGTTCTTATCCCATCAAAATCTTCTTCATGTGTATACCAGGTGGGATAATGGATTGCTTGACAGCAAAAACTATATTATTATAATTGGATTATGAAATGTGAAGGTTTGTAACTAGTAAGGATATCTTGGTTAAAGAAAAGTGAAATGTCTTACATTTACTGTATCTGTGCCTCTTGAGCATACAACCACAATTTAAAGCAACCACTCTCATACCTTAAATGTAAAAGACGTAAAATTTGAATATCTGTTTAAATCTTTATTTACTCATTTCTTTGCGTGAAGCGATAACACTTATATTGTGGTGGGTGAATGTGCTAAAAGTATCTAAAATTAAGAAACTGTAACAAAAAAATATTTACAACTATATATATGCACAGCTAGTATTTACAACGATCCAGTTTTCCTAGGGCCAGTTACAAATTCATGGACTTGATAAAGCACCGTAACAGAACTGTCTAGAATAGATATAAATAATTTGCTGAATGGTTAATATATTCGATTGTTAACAGTACATCAAAAAGCATTCTTTTTGAAAAGTATCACTAGTGACCATGGTAGTTTTAATAAGAATAAAACTGTTACAGTGATTCAGATGGATGCGTGATGTGAGTGAAGAACTGTTTTTGTTTGTCTTTGATAGTGATTGTATGGCTTACCTTCATGGGAGTAAATAATACCAACAAAACAAAATCCAGCAACAAGCTTTTCGTTGATGCAATTTTTAAAAACGTTGTTCCTTCTTTCTCTCGAGGGACCCATCCGCGCTTGGTCACGCATCCACTCCCCACACCGCTTTCTCGACTAGCTGATGTACTTGGTTCTGGCTTAGTCACGACTGGGTTGTGACAGCCATTTAATTTGAATGTGAACTTTATGGACTTTAAAGAAATCACGCATGCACTAATATATTTATATATATATTCTTACATCCGAAAGCGTGAAAGAAAAAATACAAGAACTTTCTTTTACTGTTTAAATCACATATTCTACAGCAAGAGTGAGAAAACTTCTCTCTTTCTCTCTCGTTTATATATATATATCTCAGAAGTATAGAGTAACGTGTATGATATTGGAATCAAGTAGGTTTGGGGCCAAACAGCTGAGAACTATTTTTTTCAGAGTTACTGTTTGTTGTGTTAGTAACCAAAAGTTTTCAAGTAACAATGTAATACAAAAATACTATTGACAAGATGCTGCATTGAAAAAAGGAAAAGAAAGAGGAGACCCATATCTTTCTTCTGCGATATTTTGTAATATTATTTTTCAATTAGTGTCTTGAAATAAATGCAGGTAAATATACTTCGTACCTGGCTACATTTGTTTCATTGCACTGGAGAAAACAGCTAATGACCACAATGGGAAATACAGAAAAACTGCAGTTTTTTTTTGAAACAGACTATACAGGGAAACTAAATGTTTAGATGATGTTTAGACGTGTGTCGGAATCCTGTGAACATCTTCCTGTTAACATTTAGTCGACATCAGTGTCCAGCAGCTGGACCTCAACATGTCCTTCATCATGTTTACCAAAGCTGGTTCTCTGTGTTTGATACTTCTTACACTGATGAAAGGAGTTTTTCTCTTGACATGTAAGTAGTAAATACAACCTAATCTTCCTTAACACATTGTCTTTGTGGCGAGTTTGATTTATTTCTCAAGTTAAAATACTCATCATTAGTTAATGTCTTTAATTGTGCAGTAATATTCTACAGATATTGAACGCAAAGCTTGTATGTATAAACATATAAGCATACAAATTAACACACAAATTATTTTTTTAGGATATAAGTATTCTAAATGATTGAAGAACCTAACACGGAAGACATAAAACCTTACTGTTAATTTTTGTGAACTACTTCCCAGACATGATCTGTCCGTTCCATACAGTTATTATTTTTATTTTGAAATTAGTACAAGAAAACAAAAACTATATACTTCTTAAAATCACCACGTAAATAGTTAAAATATGATCTTTAAAATGCCTGTCACTTAGGGTTGTATTTATTGTAGGTTAGTAGTGTGGCTATTGAAACAGAAATGTAAGATCTTTTTCTTTGACCAGCCTAATGTGATACTGTACTCTTCTTGATATATCTTTATATCAAATTATTTCTCCTCACGTGTTTTAATGTTGTAGATATCCTTCTCATGTCTTGACCTACTCATGAAAATCCCATATTTTTCAGGTAGGTTTTCTAACTTTAGTGAAAGCCTGAGTAAAGAAGAAAATGGCTATATCAATATCAACTACACCATCAACATTACCACAAGTCCTGATGTTAGAGGCTCGTTTAACGCTCTTTATACGGTTTGTGAAGGAAACTCTGTGAAAACTGTATGTGTATTTATTTACGACAAAGACTTTCACACCGAGCTTAAGGACTTGAGTGGGGGGACAGGAGTCACCTGCTACTGGGAACAACGACACGTGAGCAGCTCTGTGGTGGCTTTAGACATCTACATCTCTCAGGTCGTCACCAGGTCACTGAGTGCGATGAAATTCTCTACTGGCATAGATACGAGACCCAAACCTACCCGACTGATACGTGTTGAGGTGTTGTGTAAGTATGAATATTTTTATCTCATTTTGGTTTAAACACTAATGACTTCTTAGAGATAATGAAACCATAAGATTGTTAAAATTGTTGTGTTTAGGACAGAAATAGGATGCTTGACGATTCACGCAAACCTTGTTACTGTATGCATGAGAACAAGTAACTGGAAACGTTCTCTTTGTTATACGTAACTGTGTTAAGTGTGTGTGTGTGTTGCTCCACAGACCCACCAAAGGTCACAAGTCTTACTGTGGGTGGAGAAGACTTTGCAAGTCCTTACTTCATTAACGAGGGCCAGGAAGTTGACATTTTCTGCTCCTTCGAGAAAGGAAATCCTCCGGCTACTTTCAAGCTTCTTGATAAACATGGACAAGTGTTAAAATCTGCTGGTAGTGATGGATACCTTAGTTATTCACTTACTGCCCAGTGTGAAGACTACTGGCCGATAGTCAGGTGTGAAGGAAGTGGCTCCAAACAGAACAGATCCGTCACGTTCTTCGCCAGGTGTAGGTATTCAAACTTATTCTTGTCATGTGCTTTGTCTCCCACTTACTTTAAGGGTTTGTTTTACTTGCATGGATGCAAGTTGTGTAAGAGCCAGAGTATGTGCAAAATGGCGAAGAAATATAATTACTCCATTGAATCTTAACAATGCTATTGTGTTTATTCATGTTTGTGTGTGTGTACGCCTAAATCTCAATCGGCATGCAATTCGTGTGTGTTTGTGTGTTTGAGTGTGTGTGCAAGCTAAAATTGTGTAGTAGCTGTGTCAGATGCGACAAGCTACAGCTGAACTTCAACTACTCAAATAACCTTTGGGCATTTTTTTTTAACTTTACAGGTCCTCCTCAGTTTGTCGACAACTCCATGAAAATCGTCAATCTACAAACATTTCAAGTCATTACCTTTCGTGTCAAGACTCACACAACACTCGTTGCCTGCCTCTTAACACCAATGGGTATAGACAACAATGTCACGAGGGTGGTTGGCTGCATCCTAAGTGGTCAGCCACCTGATCTCCTTCTGACCGTCCATCTTCACAAAGAAAGCAACATTAGTCAAGGGAATTGGTCGCTGATTCTTCGAAATGAATTTGGCTCTGCAAGAACGACACTGATCATCACTTATGATCCAGGTAAACCCACTTGCTATTTACAATTCAGTTAAGATCAATGCTTACTTTTAGTAAAAAATAAATACGAATGTTTACTACGAAATGTGCGTAAAAAAATACAACTTTATTTATCCACATAGGCAACTCAAAATAATGCTCGTACTAGATGATCAGAAATAGTAAGAGTGAAAACTCACATGTTCTAACTGTCATTATTTAATTAAGATGGCGCATACAAATATTGTTTAATATCTTAACCTTCTTAATTTTACATCTACGCTCTTAATGAAAAGATACGACGACGACGTATACGACGACGATGATGAAAATGATTACAACAATGATGACGAACATGTTGACGAGATAACAGAGCCAAGATAATTTTTATGAACGCCATGTTACTGACATTCAAAAATACCTTTGGCGACTGTGTTTAGCGCCTGTGATTGTGAAATGTTTCCCTAAGATGATTGATAATAAACATGATACTTATTTTACGTATGTATTTATTGGGAACTGTTAATATTATGGGATTAGATGCCCGTACGTCGTGAATACGTCGTCACGTCTTTGTTCGCCGTCGTATCCACTTGAATGACTTCTTACGTGTTTGCGGAATTCAATGGATTCTTCTCGTCAACGTCCGTGTCACGTAAATGGCGTTTACTACTGGGACACCAGTAAATATCCGTATTGCGTGTAAATAGGAAAGTTTCTTCAAGTATCTTCACAACGGGAAACGAATCGTTGAAAACAGATGAACAAAAACAGAAGAAACTATCATAAAAAAGGTAAGGATTCAGATGTTTTTGACAGGATATCAGAGCAGTTGACTTAAAACATTATACATAGGCATAAAACTGTAAATAACCTGTAAAATATAAATGTAAAGTAGAACAAAGTGTTAATACATCCACACATGATTATAGAGTGTGGGTCACTTTAAAGTATCCCGCCTTGACTGAACATATTCTAGGAGGTGGGCTACTTATAAGTATCCTCCCACCCCATATTATCAGACGGGGAGATATGGGAGGGAACTCTACAGTCAAGTCCACTTACCCTGACCATTATGTTAAAAACAACTGAACTGAACTAGAAAATAAAATGTAGAGTAAGAAGAGAGGTGCGCCAAGTGCACGCGAGCGAGTCGCGTGTTTGAACACTCAGTCACAATGTCTGTCTTTATCAAAGATTAGATAGTAGCTAAGCTGTCAGACCCGGAAAGATGAGATGTGCTCGGGACTTTCGCTGTTTCCTGTGTTCGTGACAAATTTGCTTCCTTTCGTTATCAGGCCCCTGCTCTGTATAAACCTCTCATTTCATCTCCATGTAAAGAAGCGCTTGTTTTCTTGAAGCTTGGCTGTGAGTAGTGTAAGCTAGGGAGGTTGAATGGTCAGAAAAACAAGTCAATCTGTAGGGTTTTAGTTGATTCTGAGATGAAACTATAGCAAGTGCACTCTGTAACTACACGAGTGAAACGGGGAAATAAACGACATAAATTGATGGGGCACAGGAAGGGAAAAGGGGAGAGAGAGACAGACACAAAGAAAAGCAGCGACTAGACAAGAAATTCAGCAATTCCATATATTAAGCTTCACTGCAATATACAATGTTAAAAAAGACAAACCCAACCTGCTTAAATGATGCAAGATGCAACTTTTGGATAATGTTGATGCTTAGAAATTCAAAAACACAGCAAAGGTGGTTCCAAAAATATATAAATATGAAAAAGGTTTGTACATTGAATTACAAGTTGATGTTGCGGGTGGAGACCATGTTACTTCCTTTTGTCCACACAGTTTTCAAAGTTATTTGTATTGTTTAATGTTGACATGCGTTTGGGTAAGCTGGTCTTGTTCAGACAAGTTGTCTAACACCTCACTTGACCCAAAACCATCCTCCAGGGCTCCGTGGAAGGAGGTCACAGCCAAGGTAAACAAACGAAGAACTGGACGTGAATGAACCTCCCAAGACAGTCTCTAATGTCTATTGCGAGATGCTGAGTCTGGTAAGGTTCCTTCGACGACCTGGACCGGCTGGACACATCAACTGGCATTCAAGCTTCTCTGGTGATCAGGTAGTACTAGTCAAGGTATGAATGATGATGATGATGATGATGATGATGATGATGATGATGATGATGATGATGATGATGATGATGATGATAATGATGATGATGATGATGATAAGAAGGAAGAGTTATCTACACACAATTATAATACACAGGAACGGGAGACTATTTGAAGGAAAATATAAAAACAAATAACAGGACACCCTGGATTAATTAGTTCAATGAGATAACAAAGATGGAGAGCTAAAAGAATATCTCTGTGTTCTTATTAGCCTTTAATCGCAATAGACAAAACATATTCAAAAGTATGCAGATCTGTCAAAGAAATGGCAAGCAAGATAAAACAAACAGTAAACGGCTGAACGACCTGCTGTAAAAACGACAGGAATGGACAAGAGCATCCCAGAAAGAATAGAAAAAAATTAGAAAGGCATAGCAAAGGACATATATTCACAAACAAAATCAGACAAATGGACATGAAGTTTATAACAGGATTGGCAGGCTGATATAGTACAGTTACCATGTTTGCCATGAGCGATGATCTAGTGTTTTTAGTGTTTTGAATGTGTCTAGGAAGTAGCTGTAACTTATATGTAGGTCTTTACAAAAATCTGTCTACAAGTTATTACCTGGTAATAAAAACGAGTAGATACATGTGTGTGTTGTGAAGGTTGTGAAAAAAATAAGTCTTAAAGTGAGTAATACTTAACTAATTGTTTTTGCATTTCTTATTTTTCTATAAACTTTCGCTTTTTTGTAACACTACCCATGTCTCCATACTGGCTTTGATAGCATCTGAGCATAATCAAAAGTGCTTGCTTTACGATAATAAAAATTTAAAAAAAACAGAAAAAGGATAATAATGAAAAATGTTGATATAAATGTATACGGGTGTTTAAGTGAGCAATGTTTTGAAGGTTGTTTTATTATCTCTTACAAGACCTATAGAATTTCAATTTTAAAAGACCTTTTTTTATATAATCATTATTTTTAAGTTTGCTTTGAGGGGACACAGGCATAAAGTGTCTATATTGTGGGGAAAAAAAACATCGTTGCACTAAAAAGTCTCAATCCCCACCATCCACGCACCCCCTCCCCCCAAAAAAAACCCCACAAAAAACAAAACAAAAAAAACAAAAAAATGTACAGACATTTCTTTGGCTTAAGCCGATGCCGTGATTGGAAACATTTTTTGTCAAATTAGTAGAAAATATGAACTGTTTGGTCCTTCGTACACACTCAGTGACACAAAAGCTACCTGGGTGACTAACATTTATGTTTCCCGCCAGATGGAGCATGGTATCGAACATCACAGCTCAAGTCAACTCCTTTCTTGAGGAAAAGATTGAAAACAGATAATAAATATAATTTGTCAACATCTTGTAGATAGGTGGCTGTCATTTTCTCACTCCGCTTGAGAGCAAGTAGTAGTCATGGCAAAGTGTGAGATGGTAAAACCTCTTTACATAGATGCTAGCTTGGTGATACACTTGGTGTTTCATAAGTGTCCAGTTTCGCTACATACCAGGTAAATAAAACACATTGTGGCCTGTTCGACATAGAGTGTTTGGATACGAATATCTTAAGCAGATTAGTGAACACAATAAACACAATTAAGTTCTCTATGTGATCTTCGTTAGTCAAAGCGAGTCTGTTGTAATGTCCACTGTCTAGACATCTAGGGTCTGCTGTAAGATATATCAAGAACACCGACAAAACCCAGTGTTTTTTGTGTTACTGCCGTCTATACTGTCATTATTTTCTTGCTTTACTTCCTCGTCATTGTCGTTCCCTTCCTCTTTATGATAATCCTCGACATTACTTCTTTATGAAGACTATGGATACACTTATAAACACGTAAATAAGCATCAAAAGGTTCAAATCTTGTCAAAGGATCCTCTATCCTGTCTTGAGAGTCGTCATGAAGGTCTGGAATCAGATCGGTGAACATCAGATAGTTTGTGAAGAGAGAGGGGATGGGAAGGGACTTGACCAAATCCCTTCTGTTGACTCCAATGGGTAGAGCTCGAGACACAGTGAGACGACACAGAGATTTCAGAGACTGGGGCTGGCTAGCTGCCTGTTGAAGAACCTGACGAATGCTTTCTGCTTCTGAATCTTTAGCATCACGTGACTCGTACCTAGCTTCCGCTTCCAATTCTGTGCTGAGCAAAAACACATCTGCGTTGGATAGGGCTCCACATTCAATGAGAATCTTGACACCAGATGATTTTATGCAGTTGATTGCTTTCTTCATCTGTGACAGGTAAAGTGAATGAGTCACATGCTTCATTCCCTCAATTTGTGGCCTGAAGGACGGCAGTCCCATCTCGAAAAGTCTTTTTATTATTTTTAAAATATTCTTTTTGCGCGTCTTCATGATATGCACAAGCAGTGAATTTCCCATATTGTCCACCAACGTAGGATTGACTCCCTTTTGAAGCAAGATTCCGAATAGTGCCTTTGGGTTTTCTTCTTTCCTTTCAATGGTGCGCAAAACTTCCTGCATCATTAAAACATTTCTCCCCTTCCCATCATCACTGTTGATGTCAAGTCCACAATCAAGTAGCTTAGTCAGAAAAGTCAGCCAGGTGTCGTAGTCCTTCTCTTGATATAAACCAACTATCACGTGGATGAGAGGTTTTCTAAAAAATAATCTTTTGATGTCAATTGTAGGTACATACTGAAGCAGTAGGTTAGCCACTGTCCAATTAGAACGCTTGATGCACTTTTCAAATAATTTCTCAAAGGTACTGAGTTCAGAATAGGATCCAGTCTGCAAGTGCTGCTTAGTTGTTGTGGACACAGAACAACTGACACTTTTTTCGGAAGAGTCACGTGTTTCAAGTCCACTTGTGTGACCAGTCGAACAATCTAAACCTGGTTGTGTGAGACAAAGTATGATTTGCGACAACTTTTCTAAATAAATATTACTTTTTGGAACATAAGACAGTTTTCTCAGAAGTAAACATTTATCAGCTTGAGACAAGTCGAAACAAGCTCCTAAAAGTACAAGCTGCCAAAAGATAGGCCAGTTCTTTTTCTCTAGTGCCAGCATCACAGCCGTTTCATGTTGAGGTCCCTGACCATGTATATCTCCTCCGTATTCCACGCATGTGTTTAGTAGGTCTGACAGATGGCTCAAACGGGAAGAGGTAGATATTTTATGAATAGCAGTAAACCCATCTTGGTCAGGCAAGTTCACATCAGCTCCATGCTCAATAAATGACTTGATCAGATCCCAGCTGCTGGCACTACACAAGATGTTTAAAGGAGTGTTGCCGTTATCATCACGTAAGTTGATGTTAAGATAAGTGTTTGGCATGGCACTATGGATTAAGCGTAAAGAGTTCATATGTTTGTAACATTCTGCTAAGCCATGGAAAACGGTGTCTCCCGAAATAGCTTCAAAGTCGGTGTATCCACCCTCATCGAATAACTCAACAACCAGTTTCCATTTTTTCTTTGCGAATGCGAGCTGAATGGCTGACATCCCGTTCAAACTTCTCTGCATCAATGTGTCCTTTCTCCCCACCAGCACACGAGTGATAAAATATGGATCTTGAATCTCTTCTACAAGGCGATGTAGAAACAGGTATTCTTCTTGAAATACACAAGCAATAGTGCTTTTCAACGTACAAGGCCAAAGTACTTCTGTTACAGACCAGTTTCTTGATAGGATTGACTGAAGTAACGGTACCTTGCCGTCAGGACTTGTCTTATGGACGTCAGCACCTTTTTCCCTCAGGCGACTGACGATGTCCTGACATCTGGGAGACTTGGTCTGAGCGACTCTCGACAACAAGGTGAAGCCCTCGCTGTCAGTCTCGTCGACGTTGACCACAAACTTCAGGAGCCGCCACACCATCTCCATGTTCCCATGTTTCGCGGCCAAATGACATGGCGTGTTGCCTTCTGTGTCACGTGCATTGACTGCAACACCACGTGAGATCAGTTTGTCCAGGATTGTGCTCATCAAGTCCCGAGTCGTACCCAGTGAAGTCGGTGTTGCTATTGCTAGTCTATGGAGGACTGTCAAACCCTGATTGTCTCTAAGGAAAGCATTTGGTTCTTTGTTCAATAATCGGTTGACGGTTTCCCAGTTGTTGTCTCTCGCCGACAGCATTAATGCCGTGTTGCCGTGAGGACCCAGTGCATCTATATGGACACTGCAATCGACTAAGTCGAGAATGTCCAGGTGACTGACAGTTTTTGTAAAGGATTTGCAGGTTATTATCTCATGCCGAACCTGGGCAAGTTTATGTAAAACAGTGTATCCTTGTGCATCCCGTTCGTTAAGCGACCCTCCTTTAATTATAAGCTGTTTTGCCAAGCCCCACTGTTTGTTTGTGACAGCCAGATGTAAAGGTGTGTTGCCATTGGGATCCTTCAGATTAACTGTAATGTCTTTGGCAAATAGAGTAACCAGATAGTGGACAAGTTTTTCTACCTCAGAAACATTATCCAACATTTTGTTTAGCTGCGACTGATCAGTCAGTCGATGGAGTAGGAACATTCCAGAGCTATCAACGGAATCCACGCTGGCTCCAGACTCTAGCAAGGGTTTGACCGCCAACCAGTTACCGCTCTTAGCTGCCAGCTGAAGCGCTGTATCTCCGCTTGGACATCTCACTTGTACATTTGCTCCCTTGAAGACAAGTCGTTTGATAATGATTACTGAGCTTGACGAGCAGCACTGGGCCACTTTGTGCAGGAGTGTGAAGCCCTGACCATCTGTCCTGTTGACCTCATCAAAATTGTCCAGCAGTTCATGGACGACGTGGATATTCCTAGCTGAAGCCGCCAGATGGATGAGGAAGTCGACTTGATGGTTGTCCAGATGTTCAGACTTTCCCAAAATAGTTTTGACATAAGGACAGTCCCACCCTTCCTTGAAAGTCTTGTTTGTGCTTGTTGCCATTCTTTGTAAGACGCTTTGTCCTTGGCTGTCTATCTTGTCTACATTCCCTCCCAGGCTCTTCAGTACATGGTCTACAAGCATCCAATTCTCTTCTTGGGCAGCAAGCTGCAGGACTGAATCCGTGGCCCGAACGCTGGTGACAGGATGACAAAGATTGAAAACTAGAAGACTGTCTCTGTTCTCAGTTCTTCCTTTGATTAACCTTTGAATTAAATGAACACCCTCGCTGTCTAACTTGTTTGTGTTTGCTCCTCTTTCAATCAAATATCTGGCCATGATCCAGTTTTCGTGTTTTGCCGCCAGATTGAGCGCAGTATCACCTGTTGAGCAGGGCAACTCGAAGTCAACAGTTTTGTTAACGACAAGATCAAAAACATCTAATAAATCTGATTGGTCATTGGGTGACTCCTGCTCACCATGTTGAGAGGTGGGAGTGGTCATGGCAGCGATATGGACGTCCTTTATGTATTGTTTTTCTGTCAAAGCCAGTCTGTGCAAAACATTGAACCCCGCAGAGTCCATTAGTCCAGGGTCTGCCCCATGTTCTATCAACGATTTAAACAAAATCCAGTTTTTGGACTGCACGGCCAGGTGTAGCGCTGAATTTCCGTCGCAGTCCACGCAGTTCAGTTCAGCTCCTCCGTTGACACACAGTGGGACAAGATCAAGATCTCGACATGTGACAGGATCCATGTAAGATCCATAGAGGACGAGAAGATGCAGCAGGGATCTCTGATGCTGGTCCACATGACTCGCCCTGGCACCATTTGCCAGCAACAGTTTCAGGAATTCCCAGTTAATGTTTTTTGCAGCCAGCATCACCGCCGTGCTCCCTTGGTGATCACAATCGTCGAGGCTGTCACAAGACCTAATTAATCTTGTTAACAACTGGCGTTTGGGTTCAGCACGTTTATTGACATCTTCCGTAATAATCTTTAACCTAAGGTACTCATGGTCACCCCAACCACTGTATATTGTGGGTGATGACTGATTCTTTGTTAAAACCTTTTGATGTTTTGCTGCCAGATGCAGTATTGTGTCTCCTTTCAAGGTCTTATTATTGATGTCAGCTCCATTTTCAAGTAACAGGAGAAGAAGAGAGTCGAACCTGGTGTCAGGACACATGACGAGTCTGTGCAAAACTGACAGACCATCCCTGTCGAGGCGGTTCAGGTCCGGCTTGGCAACGAGAAGGTCACAGACACGTGACCACATGTTGAATTCTGCAACCAGTCCGACAAAAATGTTCAGAATTTTCTTGTCTTTACAGTCCAGAATCGTTTGTCGCGAATATCTCCAAACAGCGCTCAGAACATCTATTTGTAGACAAGGCTTTTCTCTGAGTATCTGACTTTTTTCCACGATCTCTATTATTAACAATAGTTTTGTCTCATCTTCCAGAAGAATGTTGGGTACCGAAAGGAAAGTCAAAAAGATGTTCCAGTTGCTGCATTTTGCCGCCTCAGCGATAGCATCTTGTGCAATATCTTTCAGTCCTTGAGTGCTGCTACTGTTGTTTGAAAATAGTTTCTTCAGTATGTCTTGAATAATTTCGTAACTAGTCACTGTAGCAGTTGCCAGTTTCTGTAAAAGAAAAGATTGACTGACGACATCGGCTGAAACATTATGATTTGAAATGAGTTCTTTGACCAAAGACCAGTTGCCAGCCTCCACAGCCGAGTTGAGGATCAACGGGTTCTCCAGAGGTGTGGTGCTTCTCTGCCGAAACTGTTGAAGTTGTATAAAGTGAAACATCTTGTGATGTCATGAAATGTTACTGGTTATATGTACTGTATGGCACGGTGAGCACGCACGCTGTGGCTTGAGACAGAAAAAAAAACAGATCCTGTTTAAACAGAATACCACTGCTAGCAAACACATCATCAAGAATGTGCTCATAAAGATACTTTTACTATAAAAGTCATACGGTGTTACAGTAAATGTGATACCCTAGATTTATCAAAATTATCCGTTTAATTTTTTCCTTTTAATATTTCATCTTGATATTCCGCAACATTCAGGTAAAAATACAATAACCGGAAATATGAGAGAGGATGTAAACAAATATCAAAGCTAAACCAAGGTTACAAAAAATAAACTATAAATTACTAGGATTTACATTTATCGTCCTACAAAATGTAAGACAAGAAAGCTGACACTATTTGCCAGAAACTTAACTTATCGGGTCTAAAACTCTTAGGAACGGATGATTTTGTTGTTTTGAGACACTTGTTACCTGAGGGTAAGTCTTCACAAGACAGGAAAACCGTTGATAGGAAAGGTCACTCTGGACTTTACTACTCACCAATGAGGCAGAACGCAAGGAGCCCTCACGAAGTTTAGTCTTTTGTCTTCCTTGTGAGATACAAATATGCAGCACATTGAATCCGCCAAGTGTTCTCCATCTGTCCACACACACACAAACACACTGCTATTATTCTTTAGTGTGCGTGCACTCTGTCTTGGCTTCTTCACCTCAGGATGCCGCCACACCTCATTGCCAGATACACAAATCCGCTGCATGTCTGACCACTGTTCTGTACCTCTCCTCTTTTATACCCTAACCAGTAACTTCTCTCTTCATCTAAAAAACCAAACAGGTTTTTATATCCTGTCACTAAAACCGAACACACAACGTCTACCGCGCATCAAAACCGGAATTTTATCTCTTGTTTGTGTTTAAGTAAAGTGAGGAACTAGAGACACATTACTCAGTTGTCTTGTAAACCTCTAGGACTTCAAACAAGATGTGAAACCAGGTTTACATTTATTGCAATTTTTTTTCAGCATATCAAAAGCAAAAGTAAGTTACTTGCAGTAAAAGGTTTGCTATGTTTTTGGAGGAGAGAATCCAAACATTTTATTACAAATTAAAGCATGACTACTTCTAGTTAATAACACACTGTTTTATCTATTCCATTGAAAACACTTTCTAAAACATCTGAATTCAACTTTCGGGTTTACTGTTGAATATTGAATCACAATTTAGGCATCGTTAAAGAATTAATCCCGGTACACTGATATTTCAATTACTCAACAGTAGAGCTAGGCATGAAGCAATCACCGAGACAGATAACAATTGGTAAGAATGAGTACAGAAATAACAGTACATTCGTAATAAAAATGTGATAATCTTACCTTCATAACCACTAGAATATGTGGTAATGGGGCCTCCGTCGATCATGTATTTGCACGTGAGTTTTGACTTGTAGTCTGTAGGTACGCGATGCCTGTGTTCCGAACCAATAGTTGCCGCAATTACCTTTTTTCATGTGATATGCACTTGATAAACTCTACTGGGCAGAAACTTGTACGAAGCTCAGGTGACCTAAGGTTGGCTACTGTTGCTGGGAATGTGTGTGTGTGTGTGAGAGAGAGAAAAGAAATTGCTTCAACATGTATATGTATGTAGTATCTACGAGCATGTAATTGTCTTTGGGAATGAATAAAGTTGTATATTGTTCTAAAATGATAGGTCAAAGTGCATCAGAGCTCGCTAGAATATGTTCCTATAGTATTTTCACGATATCTGTATCAATCATTGATTCACTGTATTTATTTTGAAATACATCATTTTATCCAACTGTTTAAATGATATGAATAAATATATCATTATTTTTTTGTATATTTATCAGAAGAAAAAATGTGAAACAAAAGTCAAAAAGAAAGATCACGCAGTATCTATTGTGTGCATGTTAAAACATCGTTCACGATCAAAGCATCTTATCATGTGAAGGATGTGTGTGGCTTCCGTTGTCAAGTCCTACCTGTACACCAGAATCAGAGATAACATCAGCAAGCAGTAGATAGTTTTGTGATACGAATGGACAGGGAAGGGACATATCCGTGTCTCGTCTACTCAGTTCACACGATATGCAGGACACAAGGATACACGAGTCCAGAGATCGGGGCTGAGAGGGTTGCCTGGTCTGTAATCAAACTGATTGTTCGAGTCCTTGCGAGATACTGTTTCTCTTGGCCTCTTGGGCTTTTTCGGCTGATGACTAGGCAAAGAGCTTTAATCAAAATTTCAGAACAGGTTATTTTTATCTTATAACCGCCTTTCTTGTCGGTGAGGCTAAATCTTCTTCGTCCTTTTAATAATCCTTCGTGATGAAAGATTCTCACAGATTATCCGATAGTGTCTCGACTGTTACTTTTACTTTTGAGACTACAGCACCTTCCCATGTTCAAATTACCCATTGAGACAAGTAAAAATGTTCATTGTCAGTGTCAGTGTCTTTGATATCAAGGTTTCGTTCAAGCAGCAAGAGAGACCAAGATCACATGATCTTTTTTGTATCCCATCATCATTTTTTCTATAAAACTCCTGCGATCGCTTAGGTTGCTTATATAAGCTTAAAAAGTACATTTGAGTAGTTTAGTCACTGACCATTTAAAATACCGTAAATCACGACACTGATGATCATTAATGATCAAGGTAATCACACTATTTACAATCTAATTAAGACCAATTGCTTACTGTTAGGAAAACACAAATACGAATGTTTAATACACAATGTACGTAAAAAGTGTTTTGGTTTCTGGGCAACAGTGAACGAAAGCAGCAGTATGAAAAAAATACAATATTACACATCGGTCATGTAGACTATGTAGAAGCTAGGTGGGTTAATAAGCCCATGCTGTAGTTACGGATGAGAGATAAGGAAGAGAACTCTTGTTTCTCTTTCTCTGAAGATCAGCAGAGTCAATTCCCTTTACTTCGTATCGTTTAAAAAAAAAAAAAAAAATGAGCAAGAAAATAAAATGAAGAGTAGGAAGAAAAGTAAACTAAGTGCATGTAAGTTTACTCGCTAAGGCTGGTTATTTTTCTGTCAAAGGGTAGATGCCGGACCTGAAAAGTCCAGCTTTGTGCTGTGGACACCTGGTCTTTCCTGTGATGGTGACAAATTTGTTTTTGTTTTCGTGTCAAGCTTCTGTCCTGCATGAACCTCTCCTTTTATCTCCATGTAACTATTAAAAAGCCGAAATCTCTGCGAAGTCTGCCTGAGAAGTAGTTAGCAAGTCTTTAGGGCTAAAGCAAACTTGTGAGCACTACAGAAAGTTAAAAATACATAAATACGAAAGAGGTTTATACACTAAAATTCAAAGATAATTATCTCCCTTTGACTACACTGTTTTGAATTGCATTGCTCCCAGTTTCTTTAGGTAAAATGTAGTAAAAATACTTTGTAAGGGATAAAATTAAAAAATGCTAAACAAATAACTTCTTTTTTCAAGTTTTAGCATGACGTGGCCAGCTCAACTGTCAGCCTACGCCAGCTTATCTGTTATCACCCAGTACCAGCCAAGGTATGGATGATGACAATGATGAAGATGAAGTATTTAAACTCAAAGTTGTAATATACAGGCAGGAGAAACTTTTAAAGAAAAACTTTAAAACATACACAGAACTGCTTGGATTTCTTTTAATTTAGTGAGAAAAGAAATCGCAACAGACACAGCGATTACTAATTATAGTGTCACTTTCCATTTAAAGTAAAATAGAAGACCCTTATTAACTTGTATTTTCAAGTTTGCAATAAATGTCTATTTTAATGGGGCGTGACAGTCTGTTAATTTCTTACAGCTTAATGACTAAGTCAAGAAAAAAGTATCCAACAAGCCCTGTAATATTGTTTTTTATAGTTTTACTTTCCACTACTTAAGTCAAACATATGTTTCCTTTTACAACCTTATTTCTTTCTTGATTTCTTTTAAAGTTTTGTATTTTGATGAAATTATTTTTCCCCTCATTTTTCTTGCGCATGCCTGAATATGTGTAGACAATCTTAGCCCTGAATAAACATCATAGAAACAAGGTGGTGCCTTATTCTGGGAGTGTTATAATACTTGTTACCACTGGTTGGATTTAATTACTGTTAATATACATTACTGTAATGTCATTGCAATACATTGACCAGAATTATAAAAAATACAGAAAAAACCTCATTACATCAATAACGATAGATTATGACAACTGAATTGCTGCTGCTACTACTTGTAGTCACATGGCACAGAATAAATAAATTGCCTGGATTTTCTTGAAGATCTTTAGAGGTCATCTGAACATTCAGACTACAATCAATCCAACAGCGCTTGCATCATCATCTAGAATGCTAGAGAGACTTATAGATGATCAGTTAATTAGAGTTACGTTACAATACATTTATTTTAATATTTTATTAATGACCATAATGAAAATAAAGATGGGAAAAATTGTCTTCTCACCCTAAGGATTTTATAGAAACATCCTTCCAAGTAAAATAATTGACACTTACAGAAAACATCTACAGAGAGATTCTCGCAAGTCGTGTGTTTGAACTCCTCACACTAACGGGATGAAAGGAAATGAACAGCTTAATTATTCTCTGATGAAAAATAATCATCAATATCATCATCGAAAATGTAGAGTAAAGAAATTTATTTTTTGCTCCCAGATTTTATAATGGGCATGAAACACATGATTTTGTCTTTTAAGGCAAGCATTTGACTCTAAAGCACAGTTTAAATAAGGTATGAATTTGAACAGGCTTATTTTCGCCTTACTCAATGATAATCAAATTAGAGATCAAAAACCTCAAAAGAATTTGTGCAACTTTTCTTTCTTTGGAAATTGCCACTTCAAAATAAAATCTCTCACTTTGCGAATACAGAAAAACAACAGCTGAACTTCCGCAATTCAAAAGAGCATTTGAATAAGAAGAATAATGGAGACCAACAAAGGAAAAGGCAAGGAAAATAGCAGCAGTGTTTGAGATAGAGCAATGTATTTAGGTGCTTTGAGTATGTTTCCTGTTTAAGAGCTTGCTCATAGGCGCAGATGTAATGTGCTCTAGTTTTCAACAAAGATTATATTGGTAATACACATTGATACATTGAACGAATAAGGAAATTTTAAACTTTAGCTGTTTCGAAACAGAAATATCTGCAGTTCCCAATAAGCTCTTTCTGTGTCAATACCATTTACTGAAGTGTGCAACAGATACACTGAACATGAAGATCTTAGTCAAACTTGGCTGTGTCTTATTGATACTTCTTACACTGACAACAGAAGTGCTTCTTTTGACTTGTAAGAGCTTCTTAAGATTTTAGTGTTTTTAACAAATTTTCTTTAAATTTAGACTGATAAAGTTTTATCAATTATCAGAATGATTGTTTTCTTCATTTCCCTAGTCACAATTTTGATAAGCAAAAGCTGAAGATAGTGAAATACGTAGGTTAGATTACCATATTTATTTTAAGATTGTTTTCTACTTTGAGTATAAATATTAAAACGATATTCTAATAAAACTTTAATAGGTGAAGACATAGTAAATTCTCTCCAATACTCTGACTTTTACAATAATGTTTGTTGTTTTGTCAATTTTTTGGTCAAAATTCTGTCATATTGAAATCAACGTGTTTGAATTGCTGGGGATTTCTATTATTGATACATTCTCTTTGTTCTTCCTGAATAGTGGAATAAAACTATTATTTTCTTTCAGGTGGAGAATCTAATTTTGATAAAATCCTACGACAGCAGGAAAATGGATTTACAAACATCAGTTATACCATCAACCTTGCACGGCAAGCTCTCTTTCTTCAGAATTGTTTTACATCTATGAGACTTGTGATGATAATAGGAAAGAAATTAGCTGCACCTTTGAATGGAGAGAGAACAGTAGCAGCAGATTTGGGAAGGTGTTAGGTAAAAGGACAGGTGTGATTTGTTTCGGGGAGAAACGAAACCCCAGAAGCTCTGTGGCTTTCGATATTCACATTTCTCAGGTCGCCACGAGGTCACTCACTGTTATGAAGCTTTACCCCCCGGGAGTAAAGAAACCCCTACTAACACGGATGATACGTGTTGAGGTGCTCTGTAAGTAAGAACAAACATCTTTAAAATGTCAGACATATTATGATTGTATAAAATAATTCTGTTTATTGGTCTTAGATATGTCCCTTAAATAGAAGTAACCCAACAAAGTAAATTATTGTAATTACTGTATATATCGAATTATGTTGTAGAAATCTTCAAACAACTGATAGTTTTCAACCTTCTAAGGTAATATCACTATAGAAGTCTTTCGCTGTATCTTAATCAACTCTGTTAATAGCACGTTCTTTTTTTGGTGTTTGTGTGAGTTACTGCAGCAGCTTCTACAGTATGTAATTTATTAAGTGTGTGTGTTCATGAACAAATAACTAGTTTTGTCTGCCCTTTGTAAATTATACTTCGTGTGAGAGAAGTGCATGTCCAAATTAAAGTTTATGGAATAAATAAATGAACTCAAAACAATCAACACATTGATAACAGCATGGGCAGTGAATAGTGGAATGGAAATATCCAAAAATACAGTATATAGTAATTGCTAGAATTCGCTAACAGCCGAATGCAGCGAAAACCTCATGCTTGTTTCTTCTTTCTCGCTTATCTGTACCTTCTTTGGTGTGGTTGTGTGTGTGTCCAGATCCACCCAACATCACCAGTCTGACTGTGGAAGGACAAGAGGCTAATAACGATTATGTCGTTGACCAAAGTAAGGAGGTGAATGTTTCCTGCTTTTATAAGCAAGGGAATCCTCCAGCCTTCGTCTATCTGATGGATAAACATGGAACTGAACTGAAATCTTCACACGAAGGAAGCTTGAGCCACTCTCTTACTGCCCAGTGTGAAGATGACTGGCCGGTAGTCAGATGTGAAGGCAACGGGACCTGCAAAACAATCCGTGACATTCCTCGTCAGATGTAAGTATACTGACAGCTACTTTGATGTATGGTATATAATAATGAGCTCCTGCTTCTTATTTATTAATAATGAAAGTATCCAATAGTATGTGATCCTATTAATCTACAAGATTTCATGACAATTTATAAGAATAAGAGAAAATGAGTATTAACTCTCATTATTCTGAATGTTTAAGGCATTCTGTAACTTTGTTGTTGTTGGTTGTGTTGAAAAATACTTGCCAATTAAATATAAAGATATTGCAAAAGTAGAGTTGTTGTATACCAAACTTAAGATAAATAAACATTTGTGACATTAAAAAGAAAATGTCAAATACCCCAAATTGAAATATCTTTATTTATGAACAATAATTGTTAGCGTGGTATGCTAAATGCCAATGATCAAAATTCCTAAGAAGCAGTAATTTTAGCCTTGAGACAATACAATTTAGGTGTAAAATTTCCTTCAAATGCCACAATGTTACTAAGCTTTAATTACAGTTGCCTAGGCTGTTGCTATTTAAATGTACATTCTGTTTTGTTAGCCTCCGCTGATCTATTTTGGGTTATCATACAAAAACTTTCTTTCCAAATGCAAAACGATGACAAAAATTAATGAAGTCTTATACATGCAACCACAGTGACATTTCGTTTTGTAAAAGTTATTGTATGATGCGTTATTTGAGACGTTATTAGTAACTGTCAGCAATTACTAAAAGTAAACAAGAATTCAACTTTCGTGTCTTTGTCACGAACAGTGGTTGCATTGTTTAGAGAGATAAAACTATTTTCTTTATCTTTTTACATATTTTCTTCACCAGACATAACAAAAGAGTCCTCCTCTGAATTAAAAGCTTTAGATTCAGCACCAGAATTGGACATCTTTAAAGTAAAATTTGAAATAAAACCAAAGAACCGCTTCCAACCAACGTGGGGGGGGGGGGAATTTGTTTTACGCCGTGTCAGCAACTAAGGCTATATTACGGCAAGGCAGCCAGCCCTGTAAACAGATGCCACGTGCAGAGAAAGAACAGCGTGCCCGAGACGAGAAATGAACTCTGGGCAGCCAACCTTCACTGTATTGGTGACAGGCGTTAAGGTTAACCGTTGCGCCACCGGACCGCTTTCCAAGCAACGTGAGAAAAGACGGGAAAACCTCGCGGTCCTTTGTGTCATTTTCTTATTAGTTTTACACACATACTGTTTTTTTAAAAAAAAGTTACTTCAATACAGTTATTACAAGCTGTAATCAGTATGTACTCCTAAAGTTATAAAATAACTTTGAACGTAATATTTAAAAATAAACTGCTATTAAATAGTAGGCGGAATTCATGTATTTTCAAAATCGAGGGCGCTTAGTGAGAGTTAAACATTAGGAGAAAGAAAGAGGGAAAAAACACATACCCACTGCTTCTTAGTTCCTCTTTTTCATAGTTTGAACAAACTTATATTACACTTGACGCACTATAAATATAAATACCAGGTTACGTAAACACCGAATTTTATTTTATCATACATTCGACTAAGCTTTCTTTCTCCCTATTTTTCTATCTATCCTTATGTGTTTCGTGACTTGTAGGAGTCGAGGCAAAAGAGTCTTTCGCCAAATCATGATGAAAGACAATAAGTTATAATAAACTCTGATAGTACTTCTAAGGTAAAGAAAATTCGTCAATAGCTATAAATGTTATTTGTGTTTAAACCTTTATATATCCATAACTGTTGTGCTTTTTAAATTCTGACTCATGTTCATTGTGAAGCTTAAACACTTTTTAATTCTTATTGATACAGTGCACATTTTCTTCCATGATAGTAGTTAGAGTTATCTCACCTCAAGCAAACATATATTTTATTGTTGCAGGCCCTCCTCAGTTTGACGAAAAGTCTACGAAAATTGTCAGTCTTACTTTCGGTAAGGCAATGTTTCGTGTAAAGGCTTACACGACAGAAGTCACTGAAGATGTTTCTTAACATCAGTGTCTTTCAAAGATAACACCAGTAGGAAAGTGATCTGTGCCCTGGAGGGCCGAACCACCTGATCTCATCCTGTGGGTGGGACTAGCAGAGAAAATCAGCAGCTTCCATGGAAACTGGACGTTGACTCTTAGCGTAATAAAGAAGGTTCTTCCAGCACAACATTTAGTGTTCTAGACAGTAAGTACCCAACATTATTTAAAGAAAAAAAAAAAAACTTTCAAGTGTACAAATGCAATTGATTTATAGAAATGATTGCATTTTTGTATGGAATACAGAGTATATACATACACACACTTGTTTGTCACAAAAATATTTAGTGTAATATAATGTCAATAACCAAATCATCAGGATTGATATTGATACCATCCAGTCTTGAGAGTTTGAGCTGATGATAATATTTACGACAATATGTTACTGAAGTGTTTATGTTTACAAACGTCAATTCTTTTAGTGCACGATGAAGGTTTTCATACATGTATCTGGAGAAAAGAAGGGGTGAAGTTTTTAAGATTTGGGTAAATAGTATTTTGCGTTGAGTTTTGCCCAATTATTAGATACGCTAGTCCTTTCATAAAAACTTTAAATACCAACATTTATAGCAGAGCATACGAATAACAGAAACACATTCGATATGTTAATGAAATTAAACAATAAACAAACCTACATAGTCCTAGCAGTCTAAATTGCAATCAGTAATGCAGCAGTATAAATCCAATTTCCCGATCTTACTGTTAGCTTCCTTTTATGAAATATCCGTTTATCCATGAGGTATGCATTGTCGAAAGAAAACATCATCGGACGGGATTTTAAAACCACATAAAGTTACAGATATACTGACAAGACTAGGAATAATTAAAAATTTTAAGAGTATGGATGGATGTCGGTTTATTGTGTAGTTATAATTACGTTTATTACGTAACGCGATTTGTCACCTTCACTGTTTATCTGATAACTGTCACCGATGTGCTCACTTGCTGGACATGTCCGTTACTATTGAATGACGTCAACGAGAATGAAGTATATTAAAAACTTTCTTGAGATGTTTTTGCACGGCGGACACGAAGAAACAAAAGGAATCAACAAAGTAAGGTATGGTTACATTTCAATAAGATAAGTAAAAGATATTAGAACAGTTTTGTGTACATTGTAATTTTCACGTACGAAAAAAAGCGCACCTGTCTAAGCTTGCCCACACTCACGAGCGCACAGAAAGAAAAGTCATCTTTGTGTCACACAAAGTTACAATTCTTTGTTCATCATCAGGACCTTTATATCAACAACAGCTGCACAAGGTGAGATTCAAACTGGGACGTTAAAAGGAAAGAACAGTAAGTTCAGTGTGGAGGTAGGAATGGCAACATTAATAAAAGTGTTTCCAATACACTTATGTTTTGAGAGAGATAGAAATTGTTACACATTAATCGGCTCCCTTAACAATATATTAAGAGAAGAGTATATTTTTATGTTGCACAGATCGTGAGTTCATTAAATTTGGAAAACCAAAATGGATAAAAATACTCCGTTCTTTATAGCTTTGGAAGACTTTATTTTCAGGTTACACATCCCATACGTCCATCTGCCAGTCTCTTTTTTATTTCCTTATCTGTAAGTGTAATTGAAGGGTATTATAAGGAAATGTATGCTTTTAACTCGCATTCATTGCATCTTTGTTACAACAAGAAGCTGAAGCTGCTACTCAAGCTGTGAAGCAAATTAAATATGTACCCAGAACATGTGCCCACGTACCTAGTAATGGCAAAAGGAATGTCCGACAGTAGGATGAGTGTAAGCCAAGAACGAAACATAATGAACAATTTTTCCAGAACCCTTTAAGTAATTGCAGTAAGAAAACTATAAGAAACTTAAAGTATTTTGTTTAGTTTTACTGCTATAAACAAGCAACTTGCAGCATATAGAACAACCCAGACAGTACAGGGTGTTTGGTCAACATTGGCTCAGTGCTCTCGGTGTTGGTTATATTTTATAATTTATCTATATTTTTGTTTCTTGCTAGTTTTTTTTCTTCTAGGTGCTCATTGATTTATGAATTAAACACTCGAAAGGAAAAAGATTGAACTGTTTCCATAGGAGCTTCCACCTCTTATAAGTCATATCGTATCCTCCCCAACGAGCGGAAATAGCTGGTTGGCCAGTTTACTTTGACTCTAGACAAACTCCAAACTCTTGTACATTTTTAGGTAAAAAATTTTGTTGTAAATCTGTTGTTTTACAGAATCAAGTGCGGAATTTCTCTGACAAAATCGAATTCAACCAGACTGCTGGTTTGCCTAGTGTCAGGTAAAAGTGCATGCCCTGGAAACAGGTACCATGGGTATAGTTCTTTGTTATGTGATCACTTTTTCTTACCCAAGTTCAAAAGGTTATAATTAAATCTGTATTAACATGTATTAACATGTAAATTTTTTTAGATGTTCAGAGAGCATTTATGTGAGAGGCTTCATTGCGTGGTAGTTAATGCTATCAGCAGATATGATATTATAGGGATGGTAAAGGATGATTAAGAAGAGGATTAGATTCTTCTATACCCTGGAGACAGAAAACATATTTATTCCAATTTAACTGAGGTTGAAAAAAACATTTGGAAATAAAGATATAGAGAGGTATATATATTTATCTGAAGGAAGGAATTAAAATGTCCCATAAAACGGCCATAAATCTGACAGGCCCGTGAGGCAGAGTATGCAACTTTTTTCCATTGAACTGTATAAGTAATTAGTCATCAGAGCAGGAGAAGGGACTGTGTTGTCTACCTCACAAAATCGAAAGTTAAAATCACCAGTCTACTGAAATCCAAACAATTAAACTAAGTATAAGCCTTCTCAGTGAGAATTAATGAACACGGACATTTCTTCCAAGTACTAACAACAATGGAGTGTGTGTGCTCAAAAATGACAGGAAGCAGATGGATGCTGCTTACTTCCTCCTAGAGTCTCTGCTACAGAGTAGATTATTAATGGTCATTTCATTTTACTTTAAAATGCAGTTTAAGTTTTATTTATTTATTTTTCATGATTTGTCCTCTCGCCATAGTACTTGTAGAATTATCCTTCTTAAAACAACAACTGATTCCAGAGAGCACTTGAAGTCTGGAATGAATAAAAATAAACACGGTTTTTTGTTCTTTGCTAAGACGCAATGATCATCAAAATAGAGATGAAGAACCTCACAGAATTTGTTTTATGACAGGTAAGAGTACAGGTGATTATCTGTTGAGGCAAGTGAATGAAGTTAGACTATACGAACTTGTAAGGCTTTCGAATTAAGTTGCAGACGCTCCAGTGCTGAAATTGTCCTTCCTTCCGAAATTTCTCCTTGAAATTAAAATCTCCATTTCGCGAACGTAGAAAAAAAGTTTGGAGGGACAATGACAGCTGAGCTTCAATTTATTTTTGATTAGCATTTTCTAATGAAGGCGTTTGAATAAGAAGGAATACGCAGACAGAATAAAGATTAAAAACTTGACAGGGATGTGTAAGACTGTGCATTGGTTTTAGGGCGCTCACAGTATGATAGTATTTCCTGCTTCAGAGATGGGCAGCGATGGTTTGACAGCAGATTTAATGTCCACCTCGCCAGGATTATTCTTGTATTAATCTCCTGCGAACACAGGGATGTCTTCTAAAGTAGAGTCAGGCCTTTCGGTATCCTGTGGGAAGGAAGTTGACCATCTGCATTCAATTGAAACACTTTAGAGTTTGGTCTCTGAAAAACTTAACTGTTTAAAGTATTGATGCTTCCCTGTTTTTCGTACTCTTAACCGGTGACATGTGCTATCAATCGTCTAGAATATTTATAGTTTAAACAGTGTACTTAAAAGTTTTAGTCATCAAAAACTCTGAAAAAAACGTGTCACAATCCTTTCAAAATGATCCCCAACCTTATCCCTATATTTATTTAGTTTGGAAAACTAGCACTTATTTTATTTGTGTAACTGAGCACACTTTTGGGAATAATTAGCCACTAGGATTAATAAAGTTGGTCATTGTCATTCCATCCATCCATTCATCTGAATGGGACATTCATCCCACTATTAGCACATTAATTTATAGAAACATTATAAAGTGCATTGTGATAGTAAAAGCTCTGCTCTTTGACACGGCCTTTATTTGAACTCCGAAAGTGTGAATAATGAGAATGTACCCCAGCATGCATCCTAGTATTTACTGTAATGTGTCTCAGTTTATGTTGTTGAATGCGCTGTCGGTCTCTGCATCATTATGTCACATGAATCCCTAGCATTATTTATTGTGAGATAATACCTGTAATTTTCCTTAAAAAATAAATAAAGGCGCTCTTCTGCTGAAAAAAAGTAGATAACATTGTAAAATTGAAAGCACAGGAGGATTGCTATGCTAGCTGTTCATTGGCATGGGCGGAATGTGCACTAGTTTTCAACAAAGGTGACATTGTTAATACACATTAATTACAATAATACCTACAAGGAAATTTAAACTTTAGGTACCTCGGAACAGACAAGTCCGCATTTCTATATAAGGTCATTCTGCCAATCCCAATTACAGAAGTGTAAAGACACTACACCCGAATATGAAGTTCTTCAATCAAAATTCACTGTGTCCTATTGATGCTTCTTACACTAACAACAAAGGTGCTTCTTTTGACATGTAAGAGTTTTTTCCTAAATTTGTGTAGTTGCGTTTTAAGAAATTTTCTTTAACTTTTGATTGATAAAGAGTTGTCAATTGTCAGAAATTCTAGACAATAAAAACTAACGACAGTAAAATAAGAGGCTAGACTTAATTCAGAAAAGCTAATTTTAGAACGACTTCAAAACTAAATGTAAAGATTAAAATGACATTTTAATATCATGTTAACATGTGATGAAGAAATATATTGTGTTATATAATAATATTGTTCAGATTTTTACAATCATACTTCTATTTTCTTAGATTCTTGGTAAAAAAAAAAACCCAATTATTTAAATTAATGGGGATTTCTGTTTTGGTACTTTCTCTGTAAATTATGTTTAAAATTTTTAAACATTGGAAGAGAAATACTATTTTTGTTTCAGGTGGAGAATCTAATTTTAGCGAAACTCTGCATCAGAAAGAACATGGATTCATAAATATCAGTTATACCATCGAGCTGACCGCAAGCTTGGTGTCGTCAGACTCGTTTACTTACATCTATCAGACTTGTGATGACAATAAGAAAGGACTCAGCTGCACCTTTGAATGGAGAAAGAACAACAGCAGCAGATTTGGAAAGGTGTTTGGTAAAAAAACAGGTGTGATTTGTATCGGGGAGCAACGAAACCTGAGCAGCTCTGTAGTGACTTTAGATATTCACATTTCTCAGGTCGTCACCAGGTCACTGACTGTCATGGAGCTTTCCCCCCTGGGAGTGAAAGATGCCCAAAATAACACGGATAATGCGTGTTGAGGTTTTGTGTAAGTAAGAAGAATCCTAAAGATGTCAGTCATAATACAATTGCATAAATTAAGGACATATTATCTCAGGTATGTGCCTTTCATAGAAACAAATAAATTAAATTAAGTGTAATTATTATGTACATCGAAATCTTATTTTTTAAAAAATTCAGCCATTTGATTGGAATACCTTTAGCTTTCTCAGATAATATCACTTTAGAAATCTATCGCTGTATTAAGTTATTTAATATTTTTATGACTAGGGTGGAATAAGAATGATTGTTTGAAAATATAAGGCATGCTTGCGCGCTTGTGTGTGTGTGTTCAGATCCACCCAACATCACCAGTCTCACTGTGGAAGGACAAGAGGTTAACAATGATTATGTCGTTGACAAAGGTAAGGAGGTGAATGTTTCCTGCTTTTATAAGCAGGGGAATCCTCCAGCCTTTTTTCATCTGTTGAATAAACATGGAACTGAACTGAAATCTTCACACGAAGGAAGCTTGAGCTACTCTCTCACTGCCCAGTGTGAAGATGACTGGCCGGTAGTCAGGTGTGAAGGCAACGGGACCCTGCAAAACAGATCCGTGACATTCCTCGTCAGGTGTAAGTATACTGACTTGTTTTGATATGCATTGTATAGCAATGAAATTTTGCTTCTTATTCTTTAACAATGAGAGTATTCAAGGATATGAAATCCAATTTATCTACAGGTTTTTATGAAGATGTATGAGTACAAATGAGTGAGTATTTAGTGTTAGAAGAGAGAAAATGAAACAGCATCTTGGTGAATGCTTTGTATATTATATTTTCTGTGCTGTATATCATTTACTGTCTTCCCTTCTGTATCCGCCACCTTTCCATCATCGAATCATTTAAACGAGCACTATCATCACACACGTTTTATAAGCATTACACTAGTGTTAATCCATTTTCTAACCTTTTCTTTCAGTTTTTTCTGCTTAGTAGTTGTTAATAGTTGTGATTATTGAGTAGTCTGCATGCTCGTCTATATCTGCAGATTTATTAAACTGTTGCTTTTTACTGTTTGTTCCCTGATTCGTCTTTGCTTCTTTCATGTTTACTTTTATTTTATGTCTACACTGTTGTTTCTTCTTCGGTCCTTTGTATGCTGTCCATGTCTCCTTCTCACTAACTGAGAGCATGCTTCTTCGTGAGCATAATCAAGCGTTAAATATATCACTTTCTTCTTATTAATCTTCTAATTAATAAGTTTACAAAATTAAAAGGTTGTTTACAGAAATGAATTTCGTAGGTGTGTTTGAGCCTTTAGAGATACATAAATATCAGGCCTTATACATTCTAACCCATGTGGAATGCTGTGTTATGTGACCTAAAATACTGTTTGATTCTATATTGCTCATACATGTTTTGTTTTATAATAGTAATTAATTTCATCTTACCTCTGTTAATTATTTAATTTTTTTTTAATTTCGCAGGCCCTCCACAGTTTGCTGAAAAATCTACAAAACTCGTCAATCCTGCCTTAGGTATGGCAACATTTCGGGTCAAGGCTTACAAGACAGGAATCCTGAAATGTTTTTTGACACCAATGTCTTTAAAAGATAACACAACAACGGAGGTGAACTGTGTGCTGAATGGCGAACCACCTGACCTCATCCTATGGGTTAGCCTCGAGAAGGAAATCCGCAATTTCCATGGAAACTGGACGCTGACTCTTCGTAATAAAGATGGTTCTTCCAGCACAGCATTTAGTGTCTTGGACAGTCCAAGTAAGCACAGAATTTTTTTAAAGAAAAATAGTCTATGAAAATGGAGCTGTAGGCCAAGTGTACAAATGTAAATAATTTATAAAATTGATTGAAAAGAAGTGAAAGTATACAAACACAAACATTTGTTCTATCAAAAGAATATTTAGTGTGAGGTTGACAATCCAGACGTCTGGATTGATACAGACAAAATTTTGTTTTACAGACTTTTAGCCAATGACACAGACAAGACGATATGTTAACTAAGTGTATATGTTTACAAACGTGACGTCACGAGTTTGATCTCTCAGTGCATGGTACCGTTTTGGATACATATATCTCGGGAACAGAAAGGATATATTTGGACGAATAGGGTCTTGTACTGTGCTTTGCCCAGTTATTATAAAGGCTTCCAATGCTAACCCTTTAACATAATAAAGAAACATATTTATTGCATAGTGTGCCAGAAAGGCATTTATATTATTAATAATAAGCTAATTAATATAGAGAGCTTTACCCCACCTACAAAGCCATCTACCTCAAAGCGCTTAACAAAAATACACAGACGAAATAATAATAATAATAATAATAATAATAAAAAAAAAAAATAAAAATAAAAATACTTTTGGTTTTGCACCGGTCTATATTAGTGTCGGGTATGGAGTTGTCTGACATTAAGAAACTGAGTGATCGTAATATTTTTTTGTTTGCATCGGTCTACAGAAGTGTCGAATGTGGAGTTGTGTGCTGTTAGTTAAGTGCTCTTAATAAACCTCCTGTTTCGGCTAGACTTTAGTTTTTACATCGGTTTATATTAGCGTCGGGTGTCGAGCGAACGACTCTATCGAGCAGACGACGGAGTTCGAAGGACGCCATTGTTTGACAGCGCCGCCTACATGTATGACAATTTTGCTATGGCCGTCGAATGAGAACGCTGTGACATCGAAGAAATCATTATTCGATGGGATTTTACAAGCACCAGAAGTGATAACTATTCTGAAAAAGCTTCAGAAAATGACCGAACAATTAAGATCAGCTCATGTGCAATTCTTGCCTTGAAAAGGATGTTTGTCCGTTTATCTCATGTGCACGTAGTTTCCTTTATTACATTAAGTGATTTTTCACCTAATCTGGTTTTCGATAACTGTCAACAATTCATCTCACTTACTGGATGCTGCTAAATGAAGTGAAGGAGACTGAAGTCAAATCAAAAAGCTCACTGAGATCTTTTCACAAGGTGGACAAGAAGAATTTAAAGGAAAAAAACAAATGAAGGTAAAGGTGAATATAAATGTTTGAGAAAACTGAAGAAAACATCTCAGCCTGCACACACTCATGCACACACATTCAGAAAGAGAAGTGAGTGTTTTGTATCACACATTGTGGCCTTTAGGTGAGCAACAGCTGTTGAAGTCAGCTTAAACAGTGAGAAGGTAAGAATACTAAGCTCAGTGTTTAGGTGAGATGGTATACCAACATGTTTAAATACGCCTTCAATAAAATTAACTCTGTTTTTAGCAACACACTAATGTCCAGACATGAAACTTTTCTTTCAGCTCAGTATTACAGAGGAGATTTGATCTTGAAATCTTTGAGTTGGGGAGGCGAAATGGGTAAAAAAAAAATATCCTGTTTTAATTTTCCTGGCAGTCTCTTTATTTCATTTCCTTGTCTGTGAGCCCAATTTCATTGTATTTTATGCAAATGCATGCTTTTAACTTGAGTGAGCTGCAGTTCATGAGGTGCACCTTTGTTACGACAGAAAGTTGAAGCTGCAACAAGCTGTAAAGGAAACAGGAGTATCCAAAATATGAACCCACATGCACCCAGTGATGGCCGAGGGAGGGCTCGACAGCGGGATGAGTTTAAATCAAGAGTGAGACATGGTGAGCCGCTTTTCACAGAAACATCATTCTATGAAGTCAGTTTCACTGCACTTAAAACCTTTGCTTTACTGCCGTTAACCAATAAACTTAGCAAATGATGCAAAATAACACATATAAATAATATAAAAAGAGACAAAAACATCATAAGCATAATTTTTTGTTGACCAGGTCATGTTGCAGGTGTCCAAACCCACAGTTTTTCTTCGGGGAGCATCTTTAGCAAGTGAGAGACTAAAGTTTACATGATGTAGAAAACATTTGAGAAAGAAAGCATAAAATAATGATCTGGCTGGCAGGAAAGTCAACACAAAGGGAATATAAATAAATTCATTAATTTGGAAAATGTGTTGAACAGAGTCAACTATACAGCGTGAAAATGCACACAGGGGTTTCGAGTATGGACGACCATTTGTAACAAGCATGAAAACGTTATAATATATACATTGAATTGAATCGTCTATTTAAGGGTCGTTGTCCTTACTGCACAGATTAAGTAAAAATAAGGCGAAATGGGACCCCCTCGCCTGCAGCCTTTTTTTAAAGCTCAACCAACATGAGTATTGCTCATTGAAAAATATACAGGAAGATGCATTATTGTGCAATTTGACAAACTCTTTTATGATAGACTCTGAAAAACCAAAGTATTTGAAAAGAGAGATTTTTCGATAAAAAAATCAGGACACGAAATCGAAAGCTTTCTCAAAGTCTACAGTTAGCAATAATCCAGGGATATTACTAGCTTGTGTAAAGTTCATCATAAGTCAACCGAATATCATCTCCCATGTTTCATGAATCCTCTCTGACATTCATCAATCACCAGCAGTAGCACACTTTGTAATCGTTTAGCAATACATGCTGATGCAGTCTTATAGGCTACATTCAAAAGAGATATTGGCCTCCAAGTTTTAATAAACTCTTTTGGCAAACAGGTAAATATACCTTGCCTTTGTGAGACTGATAAATGGCTTTTTTCAAAGCCTTCATTAATTGATCTAACAAGAAAAGTTCCAATGTACACAAAGAAAAACTTAAAAAATTCAACAGTAAAACCATCCGGGCTTGGGTTTTTATTATTTTTCACATTCTTTGGTGCTTAACCAGCCTACTGCAGTTTCATAAGGCCCTCCAAAAATTCTGACATTTCAGTAGTTTACACAGGGGCATCATGTAGCAGGCTACTTAGTGTAACATTACTGGTATAAATGTGTACAGTTCTTCATAAAAATGTTGGACTTTCTTTAAAATGTCATCTTAATCCATAATAATGTTTCCATTTCCCCTATTCACGTAAACCCATGGATTTATTAACAAAATTTCTTTTATTAAAGTCGCAGTTTTTCTCCTATGAACCATTATACTCTAGATCTCACAACCACATCATCTATCCTTTTATTTCTCAATTCTTGCAACTCTTTTCTTCAATCTTCAATTTTAGTTAAGTTATATTCCAAAGCTTTTTAGTTTTCAATCTCGCTATGAATTCAGATTTATCTCCTCTACTGGGCCCATATAACTTTGCTTATGTTAAGTGTTTATTTAAAAATTCAATATCCAGGATAACAAAACAGCAGTTGGATCTTTTCTAACATTAAATTTAAATAAAAAAATTAAAGTCGCATTTACACCTTCATACGCATAAATATCCATCGATATCATTGCTTTTGTTTTTTTCCCTAGGAAATGGTAGCTTGAACATACTTAACTAAGTGTAAAATCTGTAAGTGGGGATGTTAGTCACAGAATTGACCAAATAGATACGAGTTGTGGTCAGTTGTCTCCAAGAGGCAGCTCTGATTGATTGAACATCTGTTTCCTAGTGGACGACGTCAGTGATTTTCTTTTTTGACAATTTGTGGAATTCATCAGCGGAACATCAGGGTCCAGTGACAATTTTTGTTGTAAAAGAACATTGCTAAGTGTGAAAGGTAAATAGTGACCTTTTGCTGAACTATAAACTCTAGTATTCTTCTGTTAACAATCAAACTGAGAAAAAGAAACTTTCTATTCGAATATTTGATAATTAGAGTTGTTGAATAAATGTGTATTAATAATCAGTTTGTCTTCAACAATTATGTTATAATTTTTTAATAAGTACTTTACCACATTTTAATACGTTTAAATATATACAAGCATGACAAGAGTCAGATTTAGTTGTTTTGTTTATAACTGACGAAAAGAACGTGCAAATGTCCAGGCGACTGAGTGAGTGAGAGCGTCTGTGACAGTGTGTGCACTTTCATCATCACACCAGCTTGAATACACATGAACACAATGAAATTAATTGGTTACCTATTTCAGTAAAGTACTAGACCAGAATTATCTACACGTAAAAAGCTTTTTAAAAAAAACTGTAAGAGAGATGATTGCAAGATCCATCACTCTCTGATAAAAAAAATTGTCTCTTCAGAGCACAAAACAAGTCTCCAATGACAACTCGAAATGTTCGCCATTCTCTTCCTAGTCATCGAACCTCTTCACTCTGGTAGGTGCCCGTCTGCTCGACCACACCTTGTAATCTCTGTAAATGGAAAACTCACTTGAAAAACAAAGTAACAGTTCATGAGATGTTAAAGATCAGGAATAAACAAAAGTAAAAAGTGGACTACGGTAGAATATTTTGTGCTGAGAGGAGATGTAATGAAAGTAATTTTTTGTAGCTAACCATAGTCTTACTGCTGAGCGATGATCACTACGCAATGACTGTCTATATTTTCTTAAATCATTTTCATTACACAAACAGTATAATTTTCTATTATCATACTATTATAAATATTTTCTTACGCATTTTTTTCTCTATTTTAATGCTCAATCATTAAGCTGCCCAAGCTGTTATTTACATGCATTTATTATTTTGGATCCTTCGATAGTTTTCCTTGGTTTGGATCACATGGAACTATCTCTGTATAGCTTATTTTATTTTGCTTGATGTCAACAGCTTCATCGAATGTAGTGTCTATCTTTTGTGGAGTTTTCTCCCCTAGACCGCTTTTTGTAGCAGATCTGTCTGCTAACCTGTAGCCCCATATACAGCGTGCGGCAAAACATTAATAGAATGTAAATTAACAAAATTATATATCTTAGCTACTTGTACTCAACGAATACCCTCTTTGGCTTGAAAACTATAGAATATGTGTAATGGAAAATTAAGAAAAATTATAGGTAAGACCTAAATGAAGATAAAGACGTTACCAATTATATCAAAACTTTGGGTTCCAAATTAATTTACTTCCAATCACACTAGACATCACCTGTACGCTGCTTCACAAAGGCTGCAAAGTGTTTTTTGTTTTTTTAAAGAAACCAAATGGTTTATATTTTAAGACATATGCGCTCCATTTTACAAATTGTTTACGAGCAATGCTGCAATGTTGCTTTTAGTTTTACAGCGGTCCTGTTTGAAAATGAAAGTGTCTGGAGATGATACGACGATGCTAACAGTTTTGCCGCCTAGCCAGCACTACCTTGATATAGCTCGCAATCGGCGGAAAGGCAAACTGTAATGATACAAACAAAATTGTCTTGGCTGCATCGTGCTTACTTAAAACGACTTTGTCTCAAACATCAACAAATGTCTCACTAAGGCGCATGGAAAGAAGTGGCTTTATGTCTGCTTCAGGATCTCTACAAATTCTACTGCCTAGAAACATGTCAAGGTCGGTATTAATGTAAGTGATGGGAAGTGAGGTTCATAAAGTTTTGAAACACAATCTTCGAGTTTTTTAAAGAGATTTCCTTCTAGAGTTATTACCAATCAATTTTTTAATCACTGTGTTCTAATTACAAACTTTTACGACGTCCTCCACTTAAGAAAGCAAGTCCTCTGCCCAACGATTCAGCAACGTCACTCAATAATAAAACATGGCAGAGCATTTGAATCACCTTAAAATCACGCTATTGTAAATAGTCACTTTACAAAAAGTGTTTTAAAGAAAAGATTAAGAACATCCATTTTACCATAAGGCAGCTCGTGTTTCGATTTCATCCCTGGCTTCATCTTATTTCACTGACAAAGATGCTATTAATTCGACGATGCCTCTGAAAAATAGTCAATAATTGTTAGATAGATGATGGATTTGTCTATATGATTGTGTTTAAACAAGTATCACACAGTTTCAGCACAATGTGTAGGTTAAGGGTGTGAATGCATATATGTGCATTTATATTATTGGACAGAAATTTAGAATCCGCTGGACTTCTTTTAAGAATACAACAATCAGAGTATCTGTAAAGAGTCTAAAAAAAGTATCACCTTCTGAACGAAAACTAAGTATACACTAATGAACACTTAGTAAATCCTCCTTCTCCTTCTTCTCTTCTTCCTCCTCCTCATCATCAACATCATCCGTCCATTTATGTATACATATTTTTGTTAAACAGTTCCACCCGGTCTCGATGGTACCTGTCCTCAGAGGGACTTAATTAGATGCAGTAAATTAGTGCATTTCTTCAAATCCACGTTCGTCTCCACTGCAGCAGACAGGTCCATCAGAGATAAGGCAGAAACATCACCAAAGGCAGATAATATGTCGGTGGTCACTTTAAAGCGTACTTACGTGTTGGTCTTATTCCATTCTTTTGTTTCTCTCGGCTTCTCCGTTACAGCTCGTCGATTTCTCATCAAACGGATCTTGGTTTAAAAGGGTGTTTTCCTTTTCGGGAAAACGCAACAAGTCACCTTGATTGATTGTTTCTCTGAAAAACAAGTCAACAGATTTCTAGAAATGATGGAATTGGTCAAATGTTGTGTCTACAAAGATATAGTATTTGTGAAACAGGGTGAAATGTTTGACCATCAACAAACACAGTTTGCGTCCTGTCGGTGAAATAGGAGTTGAACCAGGCTAGTTCATGGTCCAGAAATTCCGTAGACGATGAATCTCTAAAGAAGTATCGAGTGGTCGATAGTGTCAAATGCAGAAGGCAGGTCCAGAAGAGTTAAGACAGAAACATCACCACTGTCAAGGACAGATAATATGACAGGTGGTCACTTTAAAGTGTTCTTACCTGTTGGTATGATTACATTCTTTTGTTTCTTCGGGTTCTTCGTTACAGCTCTTCGATTTCTCAGCAAACGGATCTTCAATTAAAGAGCTGTTTTCTTCCTTGTAAAAAGGCAAGAGGTCTTGTTTACTGATCATGTCTCTGAAAAAACAAGTCAATAGATTTCGAGAGATGATGGATTTGTTCAAATGTTGTGTCTTAAGAGATATCACAGTATTTGTGTACTGTTATCGTCTGAAGGGCGTGAACGCATAATTATGTGTGAATTTATATTATTGGACACACATTTAGAATCTCCTATACTTCTTTAGGGAATACGATCATCAGAGTACCTGTCAAGAGAAAAATAGATTATAAATGAACACGAATCATTCATTAGTAAACATTTGGTACATCATCATCATCTTCATCATCATTATCCATCCGTCCTTTGATCCCGTTATCCATATTTTCGTTAAACAGTACCAGCCGGTTTCGACGGACCTGTCTGGATGCAAGAAGAAAGTGGTTTTGTATCAAATGAACAGAACTGAGCAGAGTAGTCAGCCTTGGAGAACCCGACAGTAAAATGGAGCGGGGTGAAATGTTTTACCACCAATTAACACAGTCTGGTCCTGTCAATGAGATAGTTGAACCATGCTGGTGAGGGTTAAAAATATCCGTAGAGGGTGTGGAATCTCAGAGGAAGCAGAGAGTGGTCGATATTAGTTAAGGCAGGAACATCACCACTGTCAAGAACAGATAATATGTCGATGTTTAGAGCCAGGAAACGAGACCACAACCCCTCTCCTTCGTTTTCTACACTAGCTACACATCCGTTCTTGCATCCAGTAAAACTATCTGTGCTGTGTTTTAATTTTTTTGCTTGCACCTGTCCTGATTATTTCTCTGAATTGCTCTTACCTTTCACCCCAGATGCTCCTTCCCTCCTCTCTTCTTCTGATTATCACCTGATCACTGTTCCTGTAATCAAAATAACAATATATGGCAACAGGAATTTTAGTGATTGTGCAGCGAATCAATGGACCTCTCTTCCTTTGCATACCCGCCACCTACCCACTATTGAATCCTTCAACCCTTTGAGACCTATAAAGATTGTAATTTTAGCTATTCTAATATATGTAGGGGCAAACTGACTTATAGATTTAAAAAAACCAAACCAAAACAAAAAAAAACACGTTTATTTGAAACTGATATTCCAGAAATATTTAACTTTGAAGCAACAAACATTTAACTTACAGAATACACCTCTTGATAAGTTCGTGATCTGTAACAGATATAATGTAAGAATGACATTACAAAGACATTCTACTAAAACATCTACCTGATAACTTGAAAGCCGTTGTTAGCACTTTGATGTACTTGAGAAATGTACAGAGATCTGTGTCTCTTGATGCTGTCTCTATTTGACTTAAGAAATTATGCTTTCTGTGTTCTCTTGATTATTATAAAGTTTCTTACATCTCTTAAAATGCTATGTAAAAGCTCAATTAAATGTGATACAAATATCGTTTACCTTTTTTAAATTTGTAGATCTTCCACAGTAGAAAGCCGATAACTACGAACTGAATTACGATCACAACTCCACAAAGAGCACCGATAATTACTGTGAGATTGTTATCTGTTTAAACAAAGAAAGTTTAAATCATGACATAGCATCATATAATAAGTTAAAGATCAATAACCAAATATCAATCACTTGCTAGAAAAATGGCCGGATATTAACTTGATGAGCAAGCTTTATATGTTTGATCAGGTGGCGGCTAAAGAGAATGCAGCACAAGATAGAGATAGGCCAGGTCTTCATTTGCTGAAGTATGTAGACCAACCATTTATAGGATTATGTGGGGTAGGTGTTGATGAAACGCCTGACATTAAGTTTTTTTAAAGTGCTTGGACGAAACATTCGCCACTAACTTTCCCGTATCATTGTAGTAAGCTCACTGTAGAACTTAGTCTACATTATGAATTCAATAACCATCTTTAGATAACCTGTTGGAATTTGAAAGTTGCCACTGAACTGCTTTGTTTATGAAAATATCTCTTTTTTCATTACTAAAAAAATGTAACATTATAGACTAACACGAAGGACGCACTCAGACACAGAACAAGGTCTATCACAGTTCACTACATTGCCAGTTGCTAATACATAATATAGTTTAAAGCATCCATAAATCACAAGAGTATGTTACTTGCCTTCGGTTCCAAAATCTACAGAATTGTCAAGTGTGTTGGGTCCTATGAATAGAAGCAACTATCATTATAATGTGTAATACTCTTGAGCAGCAAGAAAACATAATGATTGTTTTAAACCATTTTATGCTATGCCTACATTGATATATTCGAAACTGAATGATAATGTCACAGAAGGGTAACACAGAGTTAATATTCAGCAAGGCGTGGGTGGCCGAACCACACCTGTTGAATGAGAATTAAAAGTTGATTTTTTTGGTATCTCGATTTTTGTAACATTTATTTTTTTTTTAATATGATGAAGATTCAAGCATACATTCACACACACACACACACACACAAGCGCGCGCACAAAAACACATGTGTACCATTTCTTCAAGAGATGGATAAACAACTGATTAAGAATAGTGGATGAGAATGAGTAAAATGGCATATAACCAATGTAAGCCAGCGCCAGTTTATTGCAAGCGCAGAAAGTGTAGACGTTAGCTAAACTGAGTGGCCAGAAGGGGGGAAAAACCTAATTCAAGGTCTGTAAGCACAATGCTAGTCTCCAGAAAATATGCTTGATACACAGTTTATCTTCATAGCCAGAACATTTATGATATTTCTAGGCATTCAGTAGTGCAATGGCTAAAACTAACTCAACCCTTTTTTTACAAACAACAATAATGATACTGTTCGCTTTTAAAGGTAATAAGCATAATCTTGGCAGTGAACAAAGTTATGATGAATCGATAGGTTATCTGGAGGTTTTGTCATAAAAAACGAAAGTTATATTAAAATCTAAGGTGGATGGCGGAACCATTTGCGACAATAGTAAAACAAGTGAGACTGTGTTGAAATTGAACGTAAAAGAATTTCTACTTACCAACATCTGTCATGCCGCACTTGACTTCAGGCTTTACACTGTTGCCTGAAAAAAATTATAAAAAAAAACAAATTAGAGAATATTACTATCAATTGTATACAGCTATGAGTCCACAAATGGAAGGTAATTTAAATAAACAAATCTTTACCACTAAGAAGCTATGGTATATATACACATTATAGTGTGCTAGTATCTACACTGGTATAGCTTTGCATAGTATCAGACAAATTAATCTGTGTAAACAGTTGTTCACTTGTTTAAAGTTAATGTGGCATAACAATTAGAACAAAAGCTTTGTTTGCTTTTCCATTATTGTTTAGGTACTGCATCTTTGGTGATTGAACACTAACCTCTTCAATTAGATGGAGATAAAAGGATCGCGTTTGTACCACATACCTACACATAAACCTCCCTACCCCTACAGGACTAGTACGGTGTCTTTAGTTTTATAGTCTTTGACAAAGGTGCCAATAGCCACATGATTAAGCTGTCATCCATAATTATTCAATAAAATGTTGTCAGCTTGCTCTACTAATATAAACTTTACTTCACATGCTTAACGAAAGAAAAGAGGTTTTCAATCGTAATCTTATCGTTCTTCTTTTATACTTTACAGTCAATTTCACTATCTACACAGTAACATTTAGTTGTCTGGAGATGAGCCGATGTAAAATTAAAAGAGTCAAGAAAAAATAATTATAAGCTTGAGACTAGACAGCTAAGAAAGCTACCCTTTTAAAATTTTTTTCTTGTTTCGTAGAATAATCTTTATATCTAACCACTTCCTTAAAATATTTTTATGACCTTATGTGAGCAGAGCAAAGCTTCTGTCTTCGTCTACTTAAAAAAAATCTTCAAAATATTTACTATCAGACAGCAATATAAGGTCTTACCTGAGTAAAAACAAGGAAACTGCTCCAATGCTGGGCCTGCATCTCGACAAACAAAGTTCCCTTTTTGTGTCGAAAATGTTTCAGACACTGAGATGTAATCTTCTGTGAGGCTAAGACCCTGATGTGCAAAGATACATTCTATCTTTCGTTGTGTGTACAACTAGCCATTATCTCTGCGAAAAATATTTGAAATGTAAATATCTACGATTAATAAACTGAGTTACATGTTTAAGCTTCTAAGGTTTAATTTAAAAACATTTTAAGAAACGAACATTTAGAAAGCTCTTTCTCTTCGGAGATGTCAACTGTGTTACCAGAAGATTAGCTCTTATTTTTCTAAGAAGTTTGAGGTACAAGAATTTAACTATGTTTAAATTAAAATAATTTATAACTAAAACTGAAAATGCAGTAGCTGGAAATAATATCTCACAACGGATAGATAAATAGACAAGTAGATAAATAGTCCTGCTGGCGGTATTTACTTACGTATTTATCATCGACATTGATCTCACGAAGATATCGATAACACTTTTTAGATACTCTAGTGAATACCAAGTGGCAGTCGATGAAGTATAAAGACAAAGATCAAGATCAAGAAAATAAAATATAAAGACACAATGAGTCAGGAAATAACAAAGGCAGAAAGACCGCGAGTCAAAATACCTTGCTTTCCATCAGGAGAATGAAAGTAGACAGAAAAGTCTCGTTTATCTCCTGGGTCCGTTGAAAATATGCATTGCATCTGATACGGATCCTTTTCATTCCTTACTATGCAACCAATTTTAGGACTGCCTGCAAAATACACAAACACCCCAAAATTATTTTTCGAAGATCAGCTTAATTTTAAAACACAAAAATATATGTTGGTTTAATTCCCTTGCTATTGTTAATAATGTATTTTGTCTTGTAGTAGACATGATTTTATTGGCTTGGTAATTTCGTTTGGAATTTAAATAATCTTGATTGAGTTGAAAACATTGTAATTTTAATTGAACTGTATAAAAACCCGTTGCATTCATAATGATCTCTCATATAAGTCTATGAACTTACTTTCCATCGCAATGGTGTGGCTTAACCGTGTGCGTCTGCAATCACTGAGTATTCTGTAAACGTCTGTAGTTTCTGAAAAATAATCCCATTGTGCTAATTATGTGATAACAGCTGTACATCAAAGATAACTTTATCATCATTTAATGTCGTAGCAGTCTTAGTGCATTTAGACTATAACCATGGATTCATTTGATCATTACCATTCAGTTTAACAAAGAATCAAGAACAACAACTTGGTACTATTTTAGTGACTTTTTAAAAGCACAGTGACAAATTCCTGCTGTTAAGAAGTTTTAAATTCAGCATAAACAAGGATAAAGCAAGGATGTATCCAAGCAAGGCTACTACAGAAGATCAAGCACAGATAGTCGATTAAGGAGACTAAAACTGAAGTTGAAAGAGAAACGCCACTCAGCCACTGTTTGACTTCGAGAACAAGTAAGACCAACACATCGTAAAAGCTTCAAGTCCATAGTCATTGCATGAAGGTGGAGATAATAGAGGAAGGAACAACAGCACAAGTTACAACAAAAGAACCTCCAACACAAACAAACAAACAAACAAACAAACAAACAAACAAACAAACAAACAAACAACCAACCAACCAACCAACCAACCAACCAACCAACCAACCAACCAACCAAAAGAAAATATCTGAAAAACCTTCATCAACAGGTCAACAAAGTTCTTTATTTATTCAAGACAGTAAAGATCATCTTCTCACAGGAAGCACTCCTGGACTTAATGGACGCATTGAGCACTAACAAGACTTGTTCATCTTCCAGTCTTGGCTTGTTAGACTGCTAAACTTACTATTCACGTTTCTAAATTTCATTGTTCTGACCCCACCTTTAGACATTCTCTTGTGAGATACTATACGAATATGGAGTACAAATTTAAAAAGAATTAAATGGAATATTTTTTAGTTAGGAAACAGTTATTAATAATAGCGAATTCAGGGAAATTGCTCAGGGAACTTCATTATGCAAAGACTTAGTTCACTTACGGCAAACAAACGTTCGTTTAATATACATATACATGCAATATATATGAGTATAATTTAAAGAGCTAATTCAGATTTAGTAAGGTGAGTTGCTAACATGTGTAAACAACCTGTAGTGTTACTTCTCTGTAAGGCCGTATTGTCTATCAAAGTAGTAACCATCAAGTCTTTCTCTGGCTCAAGGGTGGAGAAGTTTCTGGCCTCAGGTCTCACCCTGAGCTCGAGGAAGACTTGATGGTTACCACCCTGACAGACAGTGCAGCTGTATTGTTATAGAACTGAATACAAATCCTGATTAATATAAATCGCTACCAAGTCAGAAAAATAATCATAGTTAGAAACGAAAACCAAAATAAGAAAACCTTTTTAGTAGTAATCCATGTAAGCAGTTTGTCAGCCACAGTAGTGTTACGTCTCTGTAACAAGGAATAAGATGGCTGTGATAGTCTACGAAGAAAGGCCTAAGCTTTTTCTGGTGGAGTTGTTATTGCAGGTGTTTACCGATAGATACTTTTGTGTATCGGGTGACCTACTATACGGCATACCTGCTTACGATATCAAGGACACTTGGTGGTGTCACACACACACACTTCTCAGTATCAACGAAAGTAGACACCTTATCCACATCGGATACAATTCGTAGATCTTTGACATGATTAGCCTTGCCATATGATTGCCGGTCGTGGCTTAGCCTCATAAATCCACAAACGTGTCATGGTCATAGTCCGAATCATTATAAAAAGATCCTTTTTTGTCACACAAAAAACAATCAAAATCGTTATTCACAGCAAATCTGTCCGCTAACAAGAACCAGAAAGACGTGGATGTCTTTTATATATGTGTTTGGTGTGTGTACGTGTCCGTGTGTATACCACGAGCAATAAGTGATTGATTGACAGCAAAAACTATATTATTATTTTGAAATTTGCAGTTTAAAAAAGTGACATAAAAGTGCCTCCATCGTGTCTCTCCGCAGCTCCACGCAGAGACTACACTAAAATAATCGAAATAAAGAAGGAGGACAGAAGTAATGATTGCTCCATTTGTAGAAGGACAGAAAAGTTGACTGCATCATAAACATATTTACGCTAATTATTTGTTTGTTCTGCTTTTGCTCTCAAACTAACGATTCTAAACTCAAACACACTGACAGAATTTGAATACATTCCACACTGATACAACTGAAGTCAGCACCTAGACTTTGCCTAAAGCTCTAGCATTAAGATATTGTAATAATAAGTTCACGCCAGGCTTCTCTTTGTTGATTTTTCTACTGCTAACATTGTACAGCCTCACTTGTTGGAGGAGAGCCGCTTTTAGACTTCCATCTGTCTCACCAACCAACTCTTTGGATCCTGGACTTTAAACAAACAGGCAACAGAGAGTTTCTGTTAAGGGTCTTCTCTCAGATCCTGTTGTCACCTTACAGTAGTATGGAACATGGCACGTATACACACGCATACACGCGCACACACAGATGATTTTAGGTATAGGCTTGGCCGTGGTGGAGTAGTTGCTGGCCGGCTGACGAGTTACTTTCGTTGATAACAAGCTTAACTGGGATATCAACACTAACGTGATCCTCCGTAAGAGCCAACAACGTCTGTACCTCCTAAGGAAACTCAGATCTTTCTGTGTAAGCTCTGTCATCCTCACTCGGTTCTTTCAGTCCTTCATTGAAAGTCTCATCACTTTTCTTTTCTCTCTTGGTTCCATAGCCTCTCCCTAGGGAACAGAAACAGTCTTGTCTCCCTTGTTAATATCTGTTCCAAGATCACCGGAACCAGGCATAGGGACTTGTCAAGCTTTGGTCATCAGCATTTCCTCAGGAAGGCATCCCGCATCCTCTGTATTTCTGATCATGTGTTGACATGTGAGTTTTCACTCTTGCGGTTTAACTGTAGGTACCCGATGTATAAAGAACCAATCGTCACCACAACTCATTCATTCCACGTGCCATTCACTTGATAGACTCTACTGGCCGTCATCACTGGGAATGTGTGTCTGTGTGTGTGAGTGTGTAAAAGATGTGTGAAAAAGTAAAATGGTTTACATTTACTGTGTCTGTGCCTCTTGAAACACACATCAACAATTAAAAGCAAGCACGCGCATACCATCTGTGTAAAAAACGTAAAATTTGAATAGTAGTTTCAATCTTTATCCATTTCAATCTTCATATTCATAATCATAATAATGATAATAATAATTTGTAAAAAAAAATTTCCCACCGTAAAAAGCAGGTTCAAAGTGGTTACTTGTCATTAACAATATAAATTTTTTTTATATGCAGAGCACATTTTACACAATACACGTAGTCTTATTAACAAAAATAACAAAGTGGATTTGCATACTGCATTCCCCGCCACAAACATGGCCAAACACTTCATTGTCATAAACAAAGAAAAAAATTAAAAATTAAAAGGATTTGTATAGTGCATTCGACACCACTGCATTCCACACCATAAACATAGTCAAAGGGCTTTATTGTCATTAACTAAAAAAAATCATTAAAAGGATTTGCTTAGCGCATTCCCCACCATAAACATGGTCAAAGCGCTTCATTGTCATTAACTAAAAAAATCATTAAAAGTATTTGCTTAGCGCATTCCCCACCATAAACATGGTCAAAGCGCTTCATTGTCATTAACTAAAAAAAAAATCATTAAAAGGATTTGCTTAGCGCATTCCCCACCATAAAGATGGTCAAAGCGCTTCATTGTCATTAATTAAAAAAATCATTAAAAGGATTTGCTTAGCGCATTCCCCACCATAAACATGGTCAAAGCGCTTCATTGTCATTAACTAAAAAAAAATCATTAAAAGGATTTGCTTAGCGCATTCCCCACCATAAACATGGTCAAAGCGCTTCATTGTCATTAACATCAGTGATTAAAATGATTTGCATATGACATTCTCCACCATAAACATGGTCAAAGCGCTTAACTGTAATTAACAACAAGAATAATTAAAATGATTTGCATAGTGCTTTTCGCACCATAAAAAGCACTCTCAAAGCACTTCACTAAAATTAAAAACGTACAAACATATTAATAATGGATGCTGGTCTCAAAAACAAGAAGTTTCAAAACGAAATGATAAAAGGAAAAACAGGAGACAAAAGCCATTAGTGGAAGATGCCTATTGTAAGAAATGACAGCACAAGCAATGAATAACAATCTATAATGTTCTGTTTAAATTTTACGATTATGCTATCTTATCCTACGATCTGTTCTCGTTTTTATGTACTGACTTTGGCTACTTTTTAACGATATATAAAACGATAACCTACGATGTTAACAATCTATAACCAGGTAAGAAAGACTATGTTAGCTTTTTTGCCATCGAATGATAGCCATTTTCGATTCTGAAATTTGTTCTCAAGCCTTGCATTCTATAGGAGGTGTAGCTGCCATTTTCAGTTTTTCGAGAATTTCAGTCATCATCCTGTAATATGACCTAAAATATTGTTAAAATGCCTTCTGTTATAATTGCTAGAAATAGTCATTAATTCGATCAAACCAGTGGTAACAACCATACGAGGTAGGACCAGAGGCTTACTGCTTATACTGGTGATCAGCACATTTTGATAACATCACTAGACTACAATAGTTTTTGAGACTGAGAAATGCTCTTCAAGGTGTCCATGTGTTTTTAGAGCTAATTGTAATAATGTAAGCTGTTCTAAAGGCAAAGGGTTATTGCAATGTCTGTCCGTGCAGCTATTCATGTTTGAAGAAAGTGGATACCATCAACATAGATGCTGTCTGCAGCCTCGCCACTTCATGGAATCTTCAATAAGTTAATACAGTTCTGATTTTAAAACTATTTGTAAGTTGATATGACGCTTTTATTAAAGCTCTGCTCATAATCTTGTATGTAGTGGCCTAAATTTCTCAGATATAAATCTCGTTCCATCAACACAAATCTTGTTAGAGCATCACGCTAACCGTCATTGCAAACCTAGCTTTCTGGAGATGTACAATGTTAGATATATCAGAACCGACTTTTACAGCGCTCGAAGCTCATCATTAATGCTTTTGGGTGCAATTAATGAAAACTTCTAAGATGAGGCAGTAGAAATAAAATGACTCACAAAGAGAAGAAAATTGGTGAAAACACATAAATCAATCTAGGAATGTGGCAAATAAAGTAACAGGCGGACGTATCCCCATAAGACACAAAAACGTCTTAACTCAGATCAACGGGTAAATATAAAAAGTGAATAGTAAAAGAAGCGGCTGATTCTCAATATCCTTTCTAAAATTGAAGACTGCAATTTGACAGAATTAAATGTTTACAAAAATCACATGTAATTACATACGAGATCTCTTCTGTCATTTGTTTCAGGAGTTTTCTTGTTTCTTGGGAATTACTAAAAACACATCCCCTTTACAGCATATTTACAAACAACAAAGACGACGATAATCTGATAGTCAAGAATACCGTCGCAATGTCATAAATTGACACTCGACAGTTAAATTGAGTGTGTGTATTTAAATACAAATCACAAAAAGGTTAGCGTGAGATCTCAGGAAGACTGCATGAGGTTTCTGTACGAGAGTAGTGTTTTAGGAGTGGAGTGTATGATTTTGCACTCTGCAAACTCTCTAACGAGGACACTGAAGGATTCTGTGGTAATAGACTATCCAGTTTTTCCCCATCTTTTATGTCAGAAGAGTTGTTTTCTCGGTGTTCAGTGATTGTACAGCTTGGTTCATCCCTGTAAATTGGTTATAAAAAAAAGTTAAAGACAAATCTTGCGATGTTCACAGGCACGAATAAAGAGCAACTGAAACGGTAAACAGAAAATGTGGAGTTCTATAAACCAGTATTTGTCTGAGGAGAGTAGTAACTTATGAAAGGAGGCAAGTAGGAAAAACGTGTTTGCTGTGAAAAGCCTTAACCTGTCCATGTGTTATTTTTAATATTCAACGAATAATATTTATGTCGAAATAATTTTTGTGCATGTTTCTTTGTACAAAAATCGTTTTCCTATCAACAAAAAAGAATATACATTCTATTTTGCTTTATTTAACTTAATATAGTCTAGTCAACATTTACAGTAATCATCCCTAGCTTTATCTTCAGCACCTCAAGGAATCATTTAATCATTTTATTTATTGCCCACAGTTTTATCTACTGTTATCCTCCGTGAGACTCCTATTTTGAGCTCGACTTCTTCATCAGCAAAAGATTTGTCCACCGGTTTATCGGTATCAGGGTTATAAGGATACAAATTGCATAAAATCTCTACAGCCTGTACTTGAGAAATAAAATTCTCAAAAAATAACATTTATAAATAATAAGACTTTAAAGAAATCACGCATACATCAATATATCCATATATAAACATATTCTTACCTCCGTGCGTTCACGGAGAAAAAGATGAAACGACATAATATATCTTTTATTTGAAACACATTTGAAGTAGTGTGCGAGAATCTACTCTGTGTTCCTTCTCCCTCGCTTTTAGATATATATATATATCTCAGTAGCATACCGTAACTTCTGTATGATCTTCGAATCAAACAGTTTGAAAAATACTTTTGCATTGCGCAACTGTACACTTCAAAATATTTGTTTCAGATGAGCAACAGCTTTTCCATAAAAGGAAACACTATGTTGTCTTTATCAATTTCTAACAAACTACAATAATGTTCAGGGACCAGTGTTATGGCAGGTTATGTAACAAATAGGTCTGCAGAGTGAATTTTAGACCATCATTCAGATTATTTACGCTAGTCTTAAGAATACTAGAGGTAGTGACAAGAAATTGTTTCAGTTCTTTGACTGCTTGCAGGGGCTGAAGTAGGTCTATGTTCTCACCTCAACACTTTTCTCGTGATTTATATACTCATTAGCAAACTGTCCCAATAGGTTTCACAAACTTTTCCCTCGCATGTCTGTGCTCCCTCTCTGATCCGCTGTCGTCTGCTCTGTCGTTTTGTCCCAGTTCTGCCCTTATATACCTCTGGGAAGGGTAAACTTTTCGCGATGCTCCGATCCGGTCGGGACCATTAGGAGTTTTAACCCTAGCCAATCACTGCCGAGCATCATCTTTTAGTCATGTCTCAGCAGATCCCGCCCAAAACAATCATCCGCCGGCCCCGCCAAAACTAACAACAACGCCGGACTACCGGCCCTCTAGACATATGTACTGTTTTGTTTGGTAGTGAGTCAATGTGTATTACTTTTTGTATACTTCAAAACTAACATCTTATTATGTGTTGCTAGATTAGTGTAGTATTTTATGTATTGGGGAGGACTGATGAATGACTTTAATGTCTATGTGAGTGCAAGTCCAGAGTGATATGCGAAAGTATATAGTACTTTGTTTTAATGACAGAAAGTACTGTTCACCGAAGCAAGTGTAAACTGCAGCAATATTTCGCGCACTGGGTGAGGTTTGTTGAGATTATGGATGGCCTTCCCTGCGATGATATAATTCAAACTTAATTTTCATCGGTTTTTAATGGTTTTCTAATTCTTGTTGAAAAAATGGGAGTTGGGTTCCTGAGTATAGAAATAATTAGAAAACTTCGTCCATGGATTATTTTTACGCCATACCTGTTATACCCTTAACACGTCAAAATTTTTGCCTAATCTTTTTTGTGATTGTGGCCATCAGTGGCAATTAGCAGTCCTAGATAATGTATGCGTTCAAACAATGTTACCTTTACATTTTGCGACAGACCTTTTAGATGTACCATTTAGTATGGTAGGATTTACTAGATGATGAAGGTCTTGGCCTCTGAATTTTGTTGTTTATTTCGCATTTCAAAATTGATGAATAATTAATGAGAATTTTCAAAATTTAGTCAGACTGTTTCGAGTGGAGTCATATTTGTGGGGAACAGACTATTTTTTCCAGAGGCTATCTTGAGTAATTATACTCGCAATGTAATATTAAGCTTTATCAGCGCACGTGACATAATGGGTTGTTGGCTAAAGAAACTGCATGGCCATATGCCATTTAAGTTTTTATGTTGAAGCTTTTTCTTATAGGTACATGGGGGAGGGGAATAATAGCACAAATCAATGGATGCGAGAAGTTATCATTCGAGATTGTGGAGGTCTTTGGTTGTTATTACTTATAAAAAACAACTGTACAGTCAATAAATACAAAATTTAGTACAAACATGTCCTTCGGCAATGTAGTTTATATAAATGCAAATTAAAAGCATTTAACTTACATTTTGGGTTGATTAGGACGGTCACGACCTGAAACAATAACTAAATTAAAATAAATGCAAACTGTCAACGTACTGCATGTAATCAGAAAACAAGGTCCACATCTGTCCGATGTATTGTTCCTCGTTACTTTGAAATCATTAAGAAGAACCTTGTTGTGACTGCTAAATTTTCACAAAGGCGTCTACTTTCCGAGCTGTAACCATTTTACTTTAGGGGTTTTCTGATGTAATGATTTATAAGTATACATTTTTTATCGTTTAATGTCTTCTTTATATTGATATTCATTTTTCAATGTAACATGACACTGCCTTTAGACTTGCATTTCTTCCAAAGTAGAATGCCAGTCAGCAAGATCAGGATCAGACAGATAAGTACAGCGGCCCCAGCAGCAGCGCCAATAATTGTTGCATGATTGTTATCTGCATGATAAGCATTTATGTTTTCAACATTTAGTTCTACTTCAACAGAGCATGAAAATAACAGAAAATAATTGAAAATAAAGTTTCATTTCTTGGGAACCAAATTCCTTTATTTAAAGATTAGATTGCAAAGAAATGATGGAAAACATTTGAAATTAAATGCATCTTGTTTCACTAATTTCACATTATATAGAAGACACTTCTTTACAAGATATAAAACAGGAATATGTCTTTTTTTAGATGTTTCTATTTACAAAACACATTGATATGGCATACGATAGCATTTTGCTAAATAAATGTGCAAACTGTTAGTCGGTCGATCTGTCTGTTTAAAATTGAGATTTCTGTGTAAATGTGGTTGCATATTCATATCCACGCACGATACGCACACAATAACCATACTTGAAATATTTGTAAACGTAACAAATAACAAGCTGTTAAATCTACACTGTAATACTTGCCTCCGTATTCAGAATATTCAGGTTTTAGAGATGTTTCAAATCCTAGAAACAGAAACAATTGCTATTAGCAATAAAATCTCATAGATCAATAGGTTGAAGTAAATGTAACCAACAAGTGTTGACTTGTACTAAATTATACTTTTCATTAAAGATTGTTTTCCTATAAGTTACTGATGTATCAGCTGCATACTGAATTCTCTAGCTTCCTATGTCATACCTTTTATGTGTTTATTTCTGAAAATTATATATATATACCCTACTCAGAGGATAAAACATAAACAGGAATATAATACCGATCACCACCCAGTAAAACTCAACCAGAATGCCCCTACTATGGCAGTGACTTCCCCTTTGATAGTAAGAGATCCCATAGCACCTCTCTTCTTGCGAAGTAAATTATTATCTGCTTAATCTTAGAAACATAGAAATGAAGACCGTTTTTACTGCACCACAAGGTGATCCACCGCCTGGTTGTTCGTAATAAGACCTTCCGCCGTAATATCATCGGCGAACTTTACCATCCAAAAGGGTCCATGAGATACTAGCAAATTGGAGAGGCTTGCGGTTCCCGTTTGTCAATTGAGGTGCATAAGAGATGCTTGAGACCCTGTGTATCCACAACTTTCATCGACTTATGTGAAGGTCATGGGTCTGTAGTCTTCTAGTGACATTTCCTTAGTCTTCTTCTGGCCAAAGACGGTGAATGATGCTTTCAAACAGCGGGGGACGATGAGGAGTTGGAGGGAGATATTGAAGATATCAATAAAAGCATTATAGAGCTGGTCAGAGCAATGCCTTAGTGTGGAAGGAGACACACCGTCAGAACATGCTACTTTCCTGCTGGTTTGTTGTCAGACTATGTAAATACACCTCGTGCTCACGTATAACAAAGAAAGATGTTAGTGTGATGCAGGAGCTATAGATGCCATTGATGTATTATGGTCAGATTTATTTGACCGTAGAACTTATTTATCATGTCAAGGAGGGTGGAGGTCACATTAGTTAGCGATATTGTCTGCTTGTACTTTGTGATTGTTCACACTCAGTATCACACAGCCCATGAGTTGCCCGATTAAAAAATGATTGCAATTGATATCCTACTTTCATGTATATGTCTTTCCCTTAATGTGCTCACTCTATAAGAAAGCATTTAGCAGGTAATTTCGTTATAAATATTCATTGCACCTTACAATATTTAATGCTAAATAGACTAAGATATATGTCTAAAATAAACTCTATTTGAAAGGTCAAAGTAATAACTTTATAATACATATCAGTAAACGAAAATGACTGTCTAGAGATCTAGACATGCACCTATATGTCAAACATACTTAGAGGCCCACATACACTCTTTTTGAATACAAGAAAAAGCAAAATGTAGAAATGTAGTGAATGTTTGCTCTTTTATTTATAAAGCTATTGAAGGGACTATGCTATGACCCATATTTAAAGCAAGCATATTAGTATTCATTCCTGTAGAAAATTATATCAATTTCTGTTTATAGTAAAAATATCCTTCAACTACATATATGCTTTCCAACTTTGTAGTAGGCTACAGTACATACTCATCAGTCTTGTACTTGAAACTTCTTCATACTTGTCAACAGGAAAGCAAGTTTCTGCAAAAAAGGTAAAGGTACTATTATACTATTATATATATATTAATTTCAAAAAACTTAGGAGATGTTTTTTAATTTGTTCTTTTCTTTGCATCACAAAAATTTCATAAAGAAATGAAAGCTGCAGATTCCCATATTTATAGACATATATTAAAATCTAGAAAACATTCTACTATTTGCTGAGATCTCTTAAACCAATAAATAAAATAAATCAATAAATGAATAAATAAATATATAAAAAAGAAAATAGCAGAATCCATATATATCTTTGTAAAATCTGCTTCTCTAAATTAATGTTAATTCTTCATGTACATTCAAGTTAAACAAAATTTAGCATGTCCCTGTAACTAAAAACTGAAGGTTAAAACAAACTGATTGCCTTACACCTCATATATTCTAGTAGGAAAACATCATTTTGTGAAATTTAAGGTTAGTTAATATGCATAATGTGCTACAATCAAACGTATTTACTTCTTGAGTTCTTTGTTAAAGGCCTGTGAAATAGCTCATGAGAAAAGGAAACAAAAAGTGGGTCAAGATTCCATTTTCATGTTACAAGCAAATTTCTCCCTGTATTGTGAAATACAATTTAAGTGAGTGCAATAACCTCCCTTCCTCAATTCTAACTGAAATTCCACGTTTAGATAACCACCCACCACAAATATATACAAAATATATCAAAATATGATGTTAAGCGTTTCGTCATTTAGTTTTATTTGCTTGTACATTTGAACTCATTGATATGTGCAGCATAAGGTGTAAACCACAAAGAAGTTTTGAGGAAGTGGGAAGCCCAATGGTGTACAGTAACTGAGTCTGAACCTGAACAAATACACTTGTCTGTTTGATACCCTGTAACTCAGTGGAATATCCCAGTTGATCGATCTGTACCTAATGCTCGTGTATGTACCTATGTACCTACTGTACCTAATGGGTACCTAAGGCAGTTGGAAAAAAAATGATGAGCACCGTCCTTGTACCTCACTTCCAAAATGAAGTTATATTCACTTTTCAACAAGTTATAAACTTGTAGGTGCATTCATTTCATTCACTAACAAATTTGTTTTATTTTCTCCCAAGGATGCATGGTTCTTAAAGTTTTGATAAAAAAAAGTTAAAAAGGTACAAGACACTAAACCCAAGTCATTTCAGTGCAGAATTACCCATAGAATTATAGGTGCAAACGCGTTGGCAGAATAGATGGGGCTTGAGGAAAACAATACAATGCACCTTCTGTGCAAGTGAAAGGGAGATAATTAAATTCCTTTTATGGTGTTGTGAAGTAACCAGACTATTCTGAATAAACTTAAAAAAGGAAATGGATGAAAAAAATGCAAAAATAATATTTATCTAGTTTAAAATTAATCTCTCACATTTAATGCCAATTGTAAAACAGATAATAAACGAGGAAGTATTCTATTAGAAGCAAAATTTCTTATTTACAAATGTAAAATGAAAAACAAACAGCCAATAGCATCACTGTTTCTTCTCCAACTAAATAAAAGATACAAGACTAAAGAACTTAATGCATTTATTGACATGAAATCTCATGAATTCACTTCTATCAATCTTCTATCTGGAGATTAAAAATAAATAACTTGAAAAAAGGAAAATTCAGCAGTTGGCCTGTAAAGCTACATGGATTTCATGTGGATGGGTTAGAGTGAAAAAGAAAAAGGCTTGTTTGTATATTGACATAATGTGTCAACTAACTCTTATGCAAACCTTTTGCATCTACAGTAAAAAAAAAAAATATGCATCTGTGTCTTTAATGTTCCATATATATATATGTACCTTTGGTGGCTGTACTTATATGCACACATCAACAGATACATAGGCTTATGTCTAATTCATGAGTATTTTTTATTGCCTTCTTCTGTATAGTAAAAATAAGTAGCAATCTATTCGGAAACAATCGTAGAATTATATCAAGGTTAAGAATATGATGAAGGAACCTCTCTTAGGTTTAACTTGTGTCTTTCCAGACAAAATAGTATGAACCTTGCTTCACCTGATTGACTATACATATCTGGAGCTAGGGTAATTAAACTTGTTATTCATTCAGTAGATATTGGTGTGCTGAGCCTCTCTAATCTAACAAAAATAGCACAAATAGTAGTTCTTTCAACCTTAGTTAACCTCAGTTCCCATATATATATAAACTAGTCTCCTAATACAGTTTTTGGTGTTGAATTTAATTGCATTGTTTATATGTCTATGTTTTTTTATCATGGTTCCCTCTTTTATATTCTTTGCTTGGGAAGAAATTAAGATGGCTCTTTGTTAAAAACTAATTTATAAAAAAATATCTACTAAATCATTCAAATCACAACAAAACAAATTATCATTATTGTACTCAAGAACTTTGTAATGGGTTGGTGCCAACAGTACTATAAAACTGAAATACAATTTGTTTTTTCACAAGACTATTGAGAAATGAGGTCTAACCTTTAAGACTCTTAGTCCTCATTTCTCTCAAAAGAATTATATAATGCTCAAATTTAGTAAAAGCAGATTGATGTAATTTATAATCATAAATATAGCTTCTGAGAGCATGCATGACCACAATAGGAACTGATTCATCCACAAATTTTAAGATTACATCTGGCTGTTAGGCAATGTTAACAGTATCATTAAGTGATATCTTTACCTAAAATTAACAATTGTTGTTAGAAGATAGTGAAAAGTTGTACATCCCAGTGTTAGGCCAATTTCTGTTTCAAGTGTTTGTGTAAATGAAAAATGTCTGGGGAAAAAAATAACTGTTCTATCTTTTAAAATATGTTCCTCAAAGCTAAAATACGAATATTAATAAAACGCACCTTTGGGATTCCAGGAGCAACCTCCTGAGTTACTGTAAGCACTTCCTAGAACGTGCCATTTGAATTTCCCAGATTCCTCTTCAAAGCTTGAAGGAAGTGTAATTACAGCTTTTTGAGCATTTTGAAAATTGACAAGGAACCCAGGCTCACTGTCGCAGCTATAATGATCTGACCATTCACATCTGACAACGCTTCCTGTCAACACATTTAAAACAGCAACTACATGTGGTTCTGTAATTATGGATGCCCTACAGGAGGATACTATCCTTCTCTGATACACGAAATCTTCTAAGAATAAACTTTGAACAGAAAAAAGCTTAAAATATATATCCTGTCTAGTTCTTTTTTACCTACATAAATTAATTCTTTATGATTAAGGCTACAGGTAAAATTTGAAAAATTATGCCAGTGAAGTAGATGACAGTGACGAAGATATTAGTATCAAAGAGAAAGGTGCTTACGTTGTTCTCCGACATGAGGACTAAAGTAGATTACAAAATCTGTTTCAGTTTTGTCAGGAATCGGAACGTGCAGCTCACAAGCGTCTGTATAATGAAAACTGCAGTTCATTTTTGGAATGCCTGTAATATAAAAGAAAAAAAAAAGAAACGTAGTATATGCTTAAGGACAAATGTGCTTTTAAAGCTACATGTTTTGTACTTCTGTTTGAAATCACATTGTTTTCGAAAGATATGTGCCTAATAGGTGTTTCATTTACAAATTAATGGGATTTAACAGGTTGTGTAATCAAAGTTTCTATACTTACGGACGACTTGCAATGGCGTCAAGGTACAGGACAACAGTAGGTTACTTCTAGTCACAACGGACTATTAATAATTTCTAGTCAAAAAGGTTATTGCACACTTCGAGTCATAACGGACTATTAACAGATAATTCCAATTTCGGGTTTTCCCCTTCTGACTGTGAAGGGGTAGTACAGGATTTCATAAGAACAGGTGTATTGATAGGATTGGGACAAGTCTAGTTTTTCTTAGTGACAGCTGGCTGTTGGCTTCTCGTTTCTCGATATGTGTCTCCGCATCAGCTTTCTTGGCTATAGTAAACGAGCATACAAATACATGTTTATATAACATAATAATGATTACTTTCCTATAGATTTGTCAGTGACAAAGCATGTTAAAATTGTCACCAGCTCGCTATCAAAAAAGTACATTCAATACAAACAAATATTTTTTCTACTATGTGCAAAATAACATAAAAGTTACTAATACCTAGTATTCTGACTACCTGGGTACTAGTTTTCTGAATCTTAAATCCTGAACCTTTTCTTGACTTGTAGTTAACTGCTCCCTTTCACTCAGCCCCATAAACACACACACACACACACATACACACACACACAAATGCATGCACGAGCACTCACCATGCAACTCTGGAATAATCTAGAAACAACTACCAGTTACTATTTAGACATAAAGAAGTCTTTAGAATCTCTAGCGTCGCTCATATCCACATTCTCAACTGCTACCACGTGTTAATAGAGCTGTAAAGTGACTAATGTTTTCAGTACTGTAACCTGTAATGGTAAATACTTGAAATCGTAAATGCTTCCTGCACTCACCTTTTAAATGTATAACCATCTAAAAGTCACGAGCGAAATATTTTGTGCGTATGGACAACAGAAAGGCATGCGTGTAAATTGAGCTTAGGGAAGACATAGAGAGAGAGGGTAAAAAGAGAGCAAAGAAAAAGAAACATACCAGATGCCAAAAATGTAAAAGGCAAAGATGCTTTCAAGATAACTTCTGAACATAAGAATTAATTATAGTTTTTTCCGTGCATTTTAATTTGAGCAAAAATAAAGTTTTGGTGTTATCTTTATTCATGGGTACATGAACGACAAAACTATTCGTTAACTATTTAAGCACTAATACATCAATCCTATCAACAATGAAATATTTATTTCACCATCTATTTCAGTCTTAATTGTACCTGACCGACTGTTGGGCCGTGATATAACCTTCGCTACTAGCTCGACATAAAGCATCAATTCCTCCAACCGCTCATCCTTGCGTTCACAGAATTGGGATTGACAGAAATAGAGATATAGGGCCATATGGACGTGTATAGGTGGACTGCTGTCTGTCTGCCACGACCAAGTTAGCCTTTTGCGAAGTGATCCGCTGTCAGTCTCGGTGAACCTAAACAAAAAATGTGACTAAGCCGGAAGCTTTGTAGTAGCCTGCCTCGTTTTAGTTAAGCTGAAATGTGAATAAACCGGAAACTTTGTACAAGTATGCCTCGTTTTAGGAGTTAACTGGGAAAAAATCGTCTGCCAAAAGTCCAGTAATACAAGTTCGTGATAAGGCTGAAAACGACTGTGGTGAACTCTGAACTCGTGTTGTAGATCTCTGATGACGCCCCCGTCACAAGAAAGAACTTCCTTTCTATCCATCATGCCTTGCACACGTACATTGCTCCCGTTACCCATGTCGCTTTTCAGACAAAAGAAATAAACACATCAGAACAAAAGTAAGAGTTTTACCTAATAAACTTAGAACGCTCTTGCTTTCAGTTCAGCGGTATTTTATCTATCTGCCATTCTCTCTTTGTCAGTCACCTTCTTTGGGAAAAGTCTGTGCTACTCAACCTTAGAAATAATAATGTTGATAATAAAATTGCATCTAGTTCTTGCTATAAGCATCTAATCATTCACAACACTCCTACACACTGATTGGCAAATATAAGTAAGCACTGTTTGCTATAGGGAAATAGAAATTAATGTATTTTTTGACAGTTCCAGCTACCTGTGCATGCCGTAATTGCGCATAACTATTTGCTTTTCATATTTCCCATCTAGCAGTGTAAAACTGACATATTTTGCTAAATTTTGGGAGTATTAAAGTGTCGATAAAATATTATAGGAAAAGGCGACTATGGTAGATAAAGAATTACTATGTGGAGATGAATGACAACGAGAAAAAAGATTACTATTATGTGTCTGCGAATACTATGGGATATGAAGTTTCTGTAAAGTGTAAAGTAACATGTAACCTGTAAAGTGGTATAACTTAATCGTGTGTAGTTGCAATAACGTGTCGCGTTTACTGAAAGTCATCAAGTTGGGTATATGATGGAGTATCTCTGTGGAGATACTGTCACAGGTTGTTTGCATTCTACGAATACAAGTTACTGAATTAACCCTCTTTCCTTTCCGTCTTTAAGTATGATTTTCATTTTCCCTTTCATTTGTTCCTTCTCTTTCTCTCCGTTTGTTTTAAGTTTTTTTTTCATTTCAACTCACCTTCTTTCACTGTCATTGTTTACTGAATCGGAACAAAGCACAAGAAATCGCAGGAACAATCGATAAACATGAGTGGAGATGCTAACTTTTTGCGTCGATTAGCTACACGCGGACCTTCTTCGCGGTTTGATTTCCTTTTCTCCGGCTGACAGTTTGTAAACAACAACAACAACAACAGCAACAACAACAACATCATCATCATCATCATCATCATCATCATCATCATCATCATCATCATCATCATCATCCTCCTCCTCATTGAGGATCTATATAGCGCCTGTCCAAAGATTTGCTTATAGCGCTTTACATACATAGCATACACCATTCCTTCATTGCTTCTTGAAATACCAAAAAAAAAAAAAATCAAGGCAACCGTTTCTTAAACTGTACGCTTGTCATTTTCCCAATCGTACTAAACCACGCACGTTGCAGATGAAAATATTAATTTTTTTGTTGCTGGCATAGTTAGCAATCCTGCACAAATTTCAAACAGCTACAACAACATTTAAAACAAAATTTCAAAGCATTATGGTTGACAATGACATAAAATAATTTTATAATATGATATTATTTTAAAGAACTTTTAAAATTTAGATCCAATCTTGCTTCTGAACGGCTACATTAAAAAAAAAAATTTTTAACAGCATTTCCTACAGAAAGTAACACGGTTGTACTCACTTGATGTTGTGGTCACAGACCCTACATCGTTTCGAAGAGTTAACGTCCAAGATCCCCTTTCAGGTCTGTCCTTGTTGCTCAGGACGACAGTCAACACAAAATATGGAGGATCCCCGCTTAAAAAGCAGTCAACCTCAGTAACAGGCTTTTCTTCTGATTCGGTTGTGGTTAGAAAACATCTGTTGATCACTTTTGTATGAGCCTTGATGTTAAAAATCCAGGTTTCATAAATTTGATTTTTGACGACAGTTGGTTGCGTGCTAACAAACTGAGGAGGACCTAGAAGTACATACAGATTTCAAGCTCAAATACGACAGAATCATAAATGCTCTTTAAATAAATTCTTTAAACTAGGATTGAGTAGTTTTTTTCGGTTTCTTTTCCATGTACACATAGCAATACTTCAGTAACTTTAAAAAGAAAGCAGTGTGTAGGTGTTTAGGTGAATGTATGTTCACTTTTTCTAAGCTCTAGAAGTTACCTTTTGGCACTAAAAAAAAAACTATTTTAAATATGCTATAATATAAAAATGTACGGCATACAACAAACAATTGAGTGTTGAATTTATTTGTAATGTGCCAAAAAGTCCTTAAAACTATCATTGTCTGTTAAAGCTTAGGAGCGAATTTTTAAACAAGTGAATTGAGCTTTGTACAATTCTAACTAAATAACTCATTAAATTTCTTCTTTTTAAATTAAGTTGCCAAAAGAATGCTTTACCTATACGTACCATATATGAACTCCCAAATATGTGTGTATATAAAGAAAAAGAAAGAGAGAAAGAGAGCCACATAAATAAATGTCTGTTTATAGCTGTCGGCTTTGGTACTTACACCTGACAAGAAGTAACACCGATCTGTTCTGTTCTGACCGGTCTCCTTCACAACGAACTAACGGCCAGTCATCTTCACATTTTGCTGAAAGTGAAGTGTGAAGATTCTCTTTGTCGGTAGTAAGTTCTTTGCCAGTTCTGTCCACCAGACGAAAGGAGACAGGTGGGTTTCCTGTGTCAAAGGAGCAGGAGATGGTGACCTGCTGACCTTCGTTAATGAGATGAGTTTCGTTGACCTCCTGTCCGTCTATATTTAGACTCGTTACTTTGGGTGGATCTGAATGTACATATGTGTCGAAAACACGAACACAAAGATCAACTATTTATACGTACTACAACCACACAAAGAAAACCATGCTTAAAATCAGACGTACACAAGGTAACTTTATCCGGCTATCAGTAAAATACAGTTTGAGACTGAAGCATCCGAAATACATCACACCAATCTTAAAACAACTTTACTTCCTTAGGTGACATTGTTGATGGATCATTTCATTTCAGGTTGTCAATGAAATTGTACGTTTCACATGATACTAGAAATTTTATTTTACTGCATAAATATGAGCAATCAAGGTAATTCTTCCACCAAAAGATAATTTTAGACATTGAGAAATAGGAAATAAGTCTTGCAAGATTTTTCAGTTTGACAGAGGGAAAATCTCGTTTTGTCACAAAATATAAATCTTACTCTTTAAGACTGATATGCTTTTGGTCTTAATTGGTACACCCAGCTGAATAAAATATATAGTATTTTGATCCGGGACTTTAAAGTCCGTTGAATAGGGGTTTTAGCATCAATTTTTAATTCAATTTAGAAAACAATTGATACTTTAATGACCTCTAATCAATAAATATACTTTTCCGTAAGTACTGTTAGGTGCTGATGACATTTTTCTTCTTACCTGTTTCTTTGTTGTTTAAAAATGATGCTATATTTTTCTTTGTATGGTATAAAAGACAATAAAATTCGCTATGATAGTATCTCCAATTCCAAAGTCGTATTCCTTACTTACGCAATAATTGAACGCGCATGAGACGCATGGTCTGGATTTTCCGTTCGTTGCTGGTGTAGTTTTCCAAGTAGAGATGCATTACACTCAATGACCGACTGACCACCTGTGAAATCCTTATCTCCCAGGTGACCACGGAGGTAAAGTTACGACGTTCAGCTGAACAGAATGCATCGTCTTCTGAACTCCATTTCTTCACAGCCAGCTGATTAAGTTGCTCTCTCCATTTAAATGTGCATTGGACACTCAGTGTGTTACTTTTACATACATCGTACACGATGGTGACTTTCTCTGAAAATGTAGAGATTTCCGTGCCATTCACAGCATATGTGATATTAGCAATGTCTCCTTGCTTTTTAAGAAATTGTTCACTGAAATTTGATATCCCACCTGAAAGTATAAAGAATAAATTGAAAAAAAATATCGCACATGCTTTTCTTTATTTTCCGTAATAATGAACTAACATATCAATAAAAAAGCTTCAAAAATGTTGAATGTATATAAAAAAATATTGAGTGTGATTACAATGGTTATAACACTAACATATTAAGTTGTGTTCTGCATTTTAAAAATAAGTAAAATATTTATAAATATTAGTTGTAGGTGCAGTGAAACAATTAGGAAACGTAAAGCAATGCCGTGAGAATGTAATTGTGCTACTCACATGTTGACGCAGAGGTTGGGGTCGGTGGAATAATAATTATCCAGAAGAAACAACAACATGTATACAGTGTATCCATACTCAGCCTTCTCCTGGACACAAAAGAATCATTATAAAAGTGACTCGATGCAAATTACTTGGAAGAGTTCCTATACGCGGTACTGGAGGATAAAAATTTCCCTTTCATTTTCCTTGTGCCCGGGGAAAGGTTAACAGAATAATGGCAGAATAGAATAGCTTATTAATTTTTATAATGTTCCTTAATGCTACAACTTGCCCCTTTATTTTCGACGAAGCCTGTGATAAGAAAATCATTATACTGAATACCCAACACAAGTATTTGCAATTTATTTTGTAAATCTAAACATTTAAAAGCATGAAACGTATTCAGGGTTTGTATGTGCTATTCACACTCACTCATCAGCTGATAAGCTAGAACTTTTAGTATATTACACTGATACAAGTACACGCAACGAAAAGAAAGCTGAACAATAACTGTTAGAAGGATAACAAAGATTAAGTATGTTTTAAAACTACAGTTAACAAATGGACACATGAAGGCATAGCAAATATATACATTTTTCTCTCTCACCAAGTTGACTATGAAAGCTGTTTACCATGCATGAGGAACAGGAAACAAAACGCCAGACACATTAATGCAACGGTGAACACTCATCATCGACAAATGAAATACAAAAATGTGGAAAAAGGCAGATCGAAAAGGTGGGAAAAAGAAGCAAGCATGCCAAAGAGAAAGATTGAAGAAAAGCAAGCAAGTCATCAGATTGTCAAATTTAAACTATTTTACTAGCTAATATCCTGAGTGGGAATCAGAATGTGCTCTGGGCTCTGGTTAAGTGGGTCGTCAAGGATTTTCAAAATCTGCAAACTGGTAGGTGGCCGCACTTGAGTTTGCTTTGACTAAACAGTAAGCTTGGATTATCTTTATTACTATACTCTCAGTAGATATTGCCACGAATTGTTCTGGCAAAAGGCTCATGATAAGCTGTTAGGAGGTACTCTTCCCTTACTTCTATCTTAAGGCCTTCACCTAAGGATATTTACTCTGCAAAACAAGTGTTCCTCTTCCCACATCCTGACACCTAGCTAGGGATTATTTAAATAAACGATGGATATGATCCCTCGCAGCACTTTCGGAGAAATGTGTTCTTTTTTTATTCGATAGCCAATTTTCGTTTTAAAGCTTTGTGTGATATGAATATTTTGTGACATTGTAGAATAGAGTCTTTCGGTATACATGCAAAATTTTGCTTGTGTGATTGTTATTAATTTTTAGCATTAATGCAGGCATGACGAATGAATTTCAGTGTTCTAGTCTAAGAGAACGAACTTCTTTGCGTTTCTAGATACACAAACTGTTTCATGGCAAGTAAACACATTATTATTGCACGGTACAAATTATGTGTGAAACTGCGACGGTTGGGACTGACTTCGGACATATTTCTTTACAAGCAGACCACCACATCTTCTAGCACAATTTGACCATGAAATGTTAACCTTAAGTATCTTTCAAATTGTTTCGTCCATTTCTCATTTCGTGATATCTTTTCCATCCAAATTGCTTTCACTATCATCGTTCTTAACATATGAAGACTCACACTTAGCTGCTCACACAGACCCTCACCCACGTTCCCCCCTATACGCAAACCATAGCAACCCAAACACACATACACTCACTGTCCATCATATAAACACCCTCACACACATGTTAACAGGTCTACCCTCACAAACATCTTCATACATTCACACGGCTTGATACACGTAGCACCACACTTCATTCGCATGTACACTTACATGCACCCTCACGGCCACACACTCTCATACACACCAACACATCCTAACAAGTATATATGCACACGGATTCACCAGTAAAAGTATGTACGCATGCAATTGTTTTGTTTTGTTTTGCTTAGTGAGTTTGTTTGCAGATTACCAAACTGTGCATAGTGGTTACTCTTGTGTTTCCTTTTCTCTCAAGACAAGGAAATGTCTGTAGAAACTAAGATGAAAAAAATAACAGATAATAAAAGGTAAGAAAATCCAACCCACCTCATTTCGGTGTTAGACATCAACATGTACTTCATGCATGGAAAATTAAACAAAAACACTAAGGTAAAATATAATTTTCTCAAAATTACTCTGAATAAGTTTGGCAACTGCATCTTTTATTTTATTTTATGGAAAAGCATCTGTAAAAATAAACTTTATCTACAGTTGTAGCTCTGACTGTTTTAGACAAATCCATATTTGATGGTTATCATTTTATTCCTATATTAGAGTAAGTAGTAAGGGATGATAGCAATGCAGACCCATTTTGTGCTACATTTCTTCTACTTATACAACCTTTCAAGACGAGTGTCATGTGTTGTGATAGCCTTCAAGTAGACATACATGACACTTATGTTTGTAAAATCTTTATCTCTAGGTCAGCATTCAGATGCTGACTTAACGATGGTCTGCTAAAAGGAGTACGACTTCTGTGGGGCTATGTTGCTTAACTTTAAACTGTCAGACTGTTCTCTTTCTCTATCCAAAGAAATCTACACCTATGCTGTTTTTTTTTAAATCGAAGTGTCTTTACAGCGATATTTTGAAATATTAAAAAAATCATCAAACAGAACTGAATCATTATAAAGGCAGTAAGAGTAAAAATGAAAGGCTATTAAGACAGTTGTATATATATAGGTGTAGTAAATTTAAATAGCCTGTAAGCTGTCGCAGCAAAATGAAAAAAAAAACAAAACTTAAACATCCAAGCACGAGTATATTATCGGATGGCAGACGAGGGGAGAAACTCCAGCGTTTTCAGTAGTGAAAGTTTACAAAGTTAATTTCCCTTATTAGTATTTGGTGTTCAAAAACAACTGAGCAAGAAAATAAGTTACAAAGTATCAAGACAAGTAAGCTAAGTGTATGTACCTGTGCAGAGTGAATGTATATTTTTTTTTGTCATACTAACGCCATGTAGCAACAAAACTGATGAACATGTATAGAAGAGCTATGTGCCCTGCACACCCGGTCTTTCCTTTGATGATGAACGGAAAGCTGATAGGACGCTATTAGGAACCCAGAATCTCTCACTGAAGTGATGGCGAGCGAGTGTTTTAACCTCTACACTTTTGGGCTCCCCAACACACAAACACTGGTTGTTGGCTGGTTGATTTAATTGAAAAGTGCTTCTACCTTGAAGTGATTTCTCAATATGGTGGATAGATTAAGGGAAGGAATCTGGAGTACCCAGTGAAAACCCCTAACGCCTGGCCCAACAAACAGAGAGTGTCCTGAGACGAGATCTGAACCCAGGGCCTTTCACTCCAGTGTTGACAATGTGTTATGTTAACCGGGCGCACCTTTGTGTGAACACTAGTATATTCACCTGTGTTTATATTGGAGGCTACGTCATCTGTTTCAAGTTTGATAGTGACGATCGCGCGCACTCACTGGAAGGAAGAGGGTCAAAGTGCAAAGTGAAGAGCAGTCAAGCGGAGCAAGCGATACTCGGTCAGAAAGCACCTCTCTGACTCGCTATCTCAAACAAAGGTTCCTGCTATAATACATTGCAACACCAACGCTGTTCATCTCACTGCTACCTTTCTCACAGATGACAGTTCTCTCAAAACCCTATTAGCACCAGTAAGTCCAGAGTAATTACTAAGCAAAACAAATTATGTCCAATGTACGTACAGTCACACACGTGATTAGCCCCAACCACCTATTATTTATTTTGCACTTTGCTAGTATTACTAATAGTGTTAGTTTAAGTCTAAGTATTAGTATTTCTACTACTTCCATCAATTATAAGTTTTTCTGCAATAAAAATGACTCATTCGGAAAACCAGATATAGCAGTTACGATTAATATAGACAAGCCTACGCCTGTATGAGTAGATGTAAGGAGCCATTTTGCAAAAGTATAGGTGGGGATAAATCAGGAAGGTTACAACAATTTGATGGGTATTGACTTCTGTTTAAAAAGGTAAGTTTTGCTCTTAATGCTTTTTTATGTCTTTGTGATGTTTATTTTCTGTGTTTGATTAATAGTTGTGTTAATTTCGCAAGATTTTGTTCAGGTGTTATAACCAAGCAACTACATTGTCTACTAGCTTTCAAGACTGCTTAAGATCAAAGAAAGATAAATTCACATTGTGTATATAGGAATAATAATGACAATACAGGAAGGTGATATTCTTGTCTCCGTTTTCTATAGGTAATATATTTGTGATGAAAGTATAATTCAAATATGAAAACAATACGAAAAGACATGAACCTCAACAAACAGCATCAAAACGTAAAATGTCTGTTTTAGGTTTAATGACTGATTAATGTGGTTAATATCTTCTCATGTTAGTAACAATAATATCTGAATTATTTCATAATTTATCATAGACTGATAACATATATATACCATATTTTATTATTATTTTAACATCTTCCATGCTGTAGTAGAAACTTTATGATCGATTTCTGGATCATTAGAGAAAACATTAAAGAAATGTTCAGATTGAAGTATTTCCGTACTGAAACAAGACAATCTTGCATAGTTACTAAACTAGGAGGCTTAAGTATGACCCTCCAACGACTACTTTTTTCACACAGTTTTTGCACTGACTTGTTGTACGCATGCGCATACTGCCGTACCTGCCTGGTTACCAAGCTGACAACCCTTGACCTCGTGTTGTTGACAAAAAAATAGTTGCGACCCGCCAACGCAAAATCGCACAAGGCAGGTTTTTTTTTTTTAGCAGAGTTCCGGGAATAGATTAAGGTCAGCTTTGAACAGTTTTATAATTTAATGAAAATGGAATTTTTGGTCATAAAACTCCTTTTTGTGTTAAGATAAAAGTTAGGAAAGGTCTTCAATGGTATTTTAATAGAAGTACTACATGGTGATCAGACACGAATGGATAAAAGTTCTAACACTAGTTTAGCACCATATACCTATTAGAATCTTATCAAATTACACTTTGCGAGAGATCCTAGAGTTATTCTGTTTTTTCAGTATTTATAATAACTAATGCGAAACCCGCCATACGAACTAAACTAAACAGCAAGAAATCAAGATGTATATTAAATCAGCGTTAGTGGTTTCTGTACCAGTGATTCAAAAAGTTCCATGTTAATAGTGCTTAAGGATTAAGCATATTTCTGAAGAATCATCAGTCAAATTAAAATTGTTACCTGGGAGAATGGGACTGCATAGAGATAAATACAAAATATACTTTCCTGTTACATTTGTCTACGTGTGTCCTGCCGAAACACTAGGTGGTAGTCAAACGGAAATTTCCCATTATACAAAAAGCAAGTTTTTCTTAAAAGAGGAAGTGATATGACAGACTGCAAAGATATCCAACTTTAAATTATTGTTGTAACTATAATTAATGTTATATCAGTTTAATTATTGCACAAAGTGTGAGTTAGCTTACAGTCCTCAGCATAATTCATCCTCTTGTCATGATATCTGGTAGTCATGTACAAACATATGACGGTATGACTGAAAGTGGCAAAGTTATCTTTCAATTCAATGTGTGATTATCTTAAGGATGATTTTTAGTGAACATCTTGTTTCATTTGGATGTACTATAATACTTTTGAGAAAGATTCTTTATTTGAGCTTATTTTGTTACTTGCTTGCTCATACATATTTGTGCATCACTTTAATTCTACTTTCACGTCTGCACCATCTTTCCATAGCTTTGATTAGGCTCTGTGCCTCAGCGGTGTCGAGTTCAGACTCTGATTCCTTTTTGTCTGCGATCGCCCCAAAGTTTTGCAGATGCGCTGTTATAACAAACTTCATGGCAGTTGGTATAGGTCCGAGATGACTGACATTGTGTTTCTCAGTGATTCTGAGAATCTTGCGATGACCACTGGTGCGATCTCCTAACAATAGTAGTCTGGATGGACAATGTTTTTGTTTGCGAAGGTTGAGCCACAACGCTACAGATTGTGATGTGAGCTTCCATGCAAGCATCATAATAACTTGCAGCTATAGCTCTTTAACACTGAAACAGTGTCGATATTTGCGTTTATGTAAAACTTTCAGTTTTGTGTACGACATTCTGAAATTTGTGTAGCCCCCTACAACAACCATAAAAAATAATAAGGCTGATAACCAACAATAAAAAATAATACAGCTGATAACCAACAAATATAATTTTAGTGTGGGTGTGTTTGTTTATGTTGCAGGCATTCCGAAAATGGGCTGTCACATAAAGAATCCAAAGAATCCGTATGAAGTTCAGTGCTTATCCCTTCAAAACAATGAAGATTTTTATCTCTATTTTCACTCTTTAAGTGGGCAGCAAGGTAAGTTTATCATATACCGATTTTCTATCTGATTGCATGTACACGGGCATTTGCTTCTCTTTTGGCTTGATCTTCTCTTGTGTGCCTCATTGACCATCTCTTCTGATTTATTTAAAAATGTGATTTCATTGAGAAAAACAGTTGAACTGATATTTAACACCAGTGAGATCTCTTCCACAATATCATTGCCTTTATACAGTTTTTAACAGAGTCTGACATAAGGGTATGTGCTCTTCATACTTTCATCCATTGCTTTAAGTTCCACTTTTGTACTTCATCTTTATGTTGTCCAGTGTGCCTACACGTATCTCACCGTCCACTGTCTGTTATCTAATTTTCATTCATCATTACTAATGCGATCTATCGCGATGTTGCGCGTTACTAATCATCATCATCATCATCCATCATCATCCATCATCATCCATCATCCACCATCCATCATCCATCATCTATCCATCATCTATCCATCCATCATCATCAAGCTTTTTAAACATGAAAAAATGCAATAGTGTGAAGTTTTCTAATTATTACATTTTAAATTTAAGTTCTTATGCAAATTTGTATAAAACAACTACTAAAACTTGTTTTAGTCAAATGTCCAATTGAAAAGTCTCAAGGCTGAGTATTATTTCAGGGTTTCATATATATAAAGAACTAAATAGGTAAGTATTCGAGATTTGTCATTTCTTACCTTTGCTGTTCATTTATGTTTTTTATGCACTTTATAACTTATAAACAACTTCGTCTAATAATCGTACATTGTTTCACTCTGACATCTTCGACAGAGCTAATTGCCGACTGTGTTTACAAGGAAAGGCACGAATGCTTCTTCACAAAAGAGGGTTTCAACATGACTATTGATGATGGTCACGTGCCTACAATAGTAGTATCTGACACAATCTGGAAACAGACAGGAAGATTTCTTTGTCAAAAAGGAGGACAGCTTTTAAATGATCCATGCCCATTCCCTCCTCCAAGTAAGATTTTCAGTTGAAAAAATAAATCTCAGTGGTTTGTCACTGACACAAGTGCATACATGACAGTGGCAGCCAAGTACACGTTTTTAGCACTGTTTAGGGCACTGTAAAGTGGCATCAAAACATTTTAGTCATATCCATCATGAGGCCAGAAACATATTTTTTAGAGCAGGGTTAGGAACGTCTAGCATACAGGCCGTATAAGGCCTGACAAATTATTTGGTCTGGCCGGTCAAGGCAACCGTAGGCGGGACTCAAAATTTAGCAAATCCAGGAACTTTCTTATTCATAGCAACATAAATTTATATTACGTGGATCATGCAATTAAGGTACATTTTGAGGGACTATTAAGGATTGTCTATCACGGGATATCCAAATGACCCTAGGAGGAAATTATCAATAATGGAAGTATGAGCACAAATTTCTTGTTAAATATTTTATGATTTTTCCTACTGCTTATCAACCATACGTCAGTAAATAACTTTAAGAGTATATGCATAGTAAATTATACATCAGTAAACATTTGTATGTGTACATGCTGGTATTTGTCAATTTATTTTAATCAGTTTTTAGTTTTTCTTTGAGAGATACATTTAAGTATTAACTCTTGTAACTTATATTTTTTTGCCAATAAATTTGACTTCAGGTAGCAGTACCACATCTGAGGGTGTCTTAAATACCGCAAGAGATGGTAGGTATTAATTAAACGTTGATTGATTAAATGTACATTGAATATAAGCCAATTAATTTGAAAATTCAATTTTTAAAAAAAATGGATGCTTTTTGATAATATGCCAAAATCTACATCCTTAAATAATATTAAATTGTAAAAAATAGTCAATGTAGTAATAATTTATTTGAAAATATGATGGTATTTGTCAGTTTATTTGAGAGATTAAAGTATTGGCTTTCATCGTTTTTATTTTTTTTTTCCAGAAAATTTCTCATTAAATAACAGTTCAAAATCTGAAATCAACTCAAGTACGCCCGGTGAAGGTAAGCATTCAATAAGCGTCTCAACATCTAACTCAATGTGTATTAACTGTTGGTTTAAAATCCTTTCCGTTTGATAACACATGCACAACCCCTAGGTTAGTTTACTTCAAAATGAGATTTTTATGATGTAACCTGGGTGCTGTCTCAGCACAAGCTTTTACAACAGAAATTGATACAGATTAGGTTTATTATGGCTAATATGTCTAAAGATTTATATCTGTGTGGATAAGTAAGAAACTTTTTAAAAAATATTTGTCACCAGATTGCAGCTTATCTGAGGCAGTTTTATAAAAGGATAACTTAAAAAATTAGAATATTAATCAATTTTTGTATAGTTTTAATATTAAAGACAAAAGCATAAGTGGCCGTAGGAGTGAAGTTTCCAAACTATTTTTAAAAAGCTATCTGCGTTCTCTCATTAGCATAAAACAAAGTTCTCTATTTTTGGAGTTAGAAATACATTCATATTTAAATGACTTTATTAAGGGCCACTATCTATAAACTCTGAAAAAAGAATAAGATGAAGAAGAAGAAGAAGAAGAAGAAGAAGAAGAAAAAGAAGAAAAAGAAGAAGAAGAAGAAGAAGATGATGATGATGATGATACTTGGATACTTTGTTTTGAAGTATTGAGGCGGTGATACTTTGTAAAACAGAAATATAAGCAGTGAGGAAAGAAAGCCAAGCAAGTACTTAAGTAAATGACTTTGAAAAATTGCCAGGTTGCAATTCTTCTCAATTTTAAAAAAGTCTGTTAAAATCTTTGCATCTAAATATTAAAAAAAAGTTAATTATTACTAGTAAGGTTTCTTAATATTTTTGTTTGTGAATTTCAAGCAGGGAAACAAGTTTAGAACATGATTACATAAAAGACTGATTTGTAGAAGTAAATGATGTGAGAATATAAATTAAAACCAGCTTAAAGTAACATTTTTGCTTTGAGATGTTTTAATGAAACGTTAATAGAACTTTGTAATAAAAATAACTGTGACAAAACAGTTTGATATTTATTATAACAGAATGTACTAAAAATAATTAAAAAAATAGATGTTTGCAGCCACTTTCACCACAGGTGTACAGTTAATAAGGGTTAAAACTTTGTGTAGTTAATGGTCACATTAAGAACAACCTCCTTGTACTGTATGCTTCTTTTAGGTAATTTGTACTTATTTCCTGATCTTCTTTTCATCTGCATGACGTTTTGGGTTTAATTCTCAGTGTAGGATCTTATATGTTCACTGAATGTTTTCCGTTCAAGCAGATATCAACGCAATAGCAATCATTGGTGCTGCTATTGGAGCTGCTGTACTCATCATAATGATCCTGGTCATCAGCATTCTGTTGCTCAAGAAATACAAATTTAAGAAAAGTAAATAACATTTTATTTAAAAATGATAATACTTGAAAACAGAACATTATATCAAGTATAAAAAATTGTTGAACAGCATACAGTATATACGTATTATTTTCGGCTTAAGATAAACTTTAGAGAGGATTAAAAATCAAGCTAAGTAGGCAGAAACCTCTGTACAGTTATCAAGTAGATCAGGGTGCTTATTACAGCTTTCACGTTAACGTTATCTGTCTTTTGAAAAATGTCATTTTTAAATATATTTGTTTCAGGACCTAAATGTCCGGAAAAATGCAATCCGTAAGTTTATTTTTTAGAAAAATAATAGCATCTTTTATTAATTGTTAAAAAAAGGAAGTTTAATAATATTGTTTTGTTAATTATACAATACATACAAAACATAGAATACTACCACATAAAACAACATAGACACAGGGGAAAAAAACATATCCCTGGCAATGTACATACCCTACCCTATGCAGAAAGAAGCATGTAGCAATAGAAACATAGGCTATGTTGGTCCCTAAACCTATAGTTGTATACCACAACACATGCAATCAAACTTAGAAATATTTATATATTTATACACACAAGCCACCTAACATACATAATGACATACTAACAAATATGGCAATCCATCTAATATAAAGTAGACAATTACAGATAGTGCCATTAATAAAGAAATAACATGGCTAAATAGGAGCTACTGTTTCCAAAAGGATATGTGTGAGCCATTAGTAACTGCTACATGCTGCTCAACAATATATTGAAAAATTTTTAAATGGCTTAAACTTATCCACTGTCGGTATTGCCTTTGGGAATCTCCATTTATAAATAACAAACTTTGCTAGAAGAATAAGGTCAAAGGTTTGTCAACCCCCACAGTTCTACCAATACCAAATAAGAAAATTCTTTATAGATCCTAATTTCTTCTAAATAGTTCTGGTTGTCTAACATCTTCCATAATTGGTTCCAAAAGTTTTTGCTCTGTGCCAATATGTTCAATGGTTTCATTGTCCTGTTTACAAAAAAATTAAAAAAGAAATGTAGTGAGCTTACATTTGAAAAGAAATAAGTTTGTGGCTAGGATCCGATGTAACATTCTTATATGAAACCATCTCAATTGAGTATCCAAAGTAGTATAAATCGGCTTTAGAAATATATCAGCCCAGTTACACTCTTTATATTCCACCTCCCATTTTCTGAATGCAGATGTATACACTTTATTGTTTGAAGAATTTTTGAAACTTCTTATTCCCCTATTAACAGATTCATTCTGAGAAACTAATAGGCAATTACACTTTATTTGATATTGTTTGATGGACTGTATCAGGCCCATGTAGGTTAAGCGTAGGTTAAGGCAGGATACCCAACATAGAATTCTTCTAGAGTCAGAAATATACCATTAAGATTAGTGAGGTCTCCTTTTTTTTAACTTTTGCATCCAACCATTTCTTAATAGATACAACTTTTCTGCCTCTAATAATATTACCATGAAGTGGATGGGCTCCCTGAGAAATTCTTCACTACATGCTGGAATTCACTTGTTAATAAACTTTTTATAATGCCTCATTACATCTTGACAGAATGGATTTTGAAAGCTTTTCCTTACCATATTAGTATTCACGCAGCTATACCAACCACTTCTTCAATCTCTTCGTTGGTTACCAGTAGCTTGAATAGACCTACCAGGTCTGAATTCTATGATATAGATTCCTTGAAGGCTCCTCCCTCAACTACTTTCATGAAACTTGTCTGTCCACAATATTAAATAATATCCAGCAGTTTGTAAGTGGTATTTAAAAAAATTTCAAATGTTTTCATTCTACTTGATGACTTCATTCCTTTCTGAGGTCGATTAGGGAGACAAGCAATTGCTGTTCCAGGACTTAAAACACATAATTCATATAGGCAGGAATAGTCACCAAGTAAAACGATAAAATGGATAATTAAAGGAGATTTAACAGTTAAAAATAAGGAAGCAAATAGAAACGCACTTGTATCTGTACTAAAAATGGTAAGGTATTTTGTCTTCGGAATTTTATTTAATACGCGTAACTTAAAATATAAAAATTTGAGGGGCACTCATAGACATTGAAACTAAACATTAATATACAGGGTGTAGACAAAGTCTGTGTAAAATTTAAAATGGTTTTGGCTAGTTATACGTATATGTGATAGAAATAAATAGTAAAAGGGATTAGACTACTTGATGATTTTTTTTCAGTCTTTAGAAGTTTTATTTCATTATAGGAAAAAAAAAATTTGAAAATTATTTATTGTTTTAGAATAACTGTTTCCCTATGGCTTGACTAGAGGAGAAAGTATATTTTCAAAGGGCTGGTTTTAAATGGTGATAGCTATTTAAAAATACCGCATACTTTCTTTATTCCTCATCTTGAGCAATTAGATCAGAGAGAATCCCAAGACAAAGTGCAAAAAATATTTTACCATTTTTAGTAATCTCTTATTTTATTCCTCTTGCTCTTAAGAATCTTGTGATCTGTCACTTCTTTCTTCAAAGTTTCTTTTCTGCTATTTACAGGGATGAAAAAAAGACAAAGCGCTTACAGAGGCAAACATCTGCTGACAGCAGAAAGAGCGAAGCGGGTTATACTGATATACTGGATGGACTTGAGTACCAAAATACTGTTTCTTCATCATCAAGTGGACAATCACACAAACCTCTTCTTTGACAACCCTCAGGAAAAAAACTCTTTCCGTGTCTGGATTGAAATCAGCCAGTGAGGCTAAGCATTGAGACTAACTATTAAGACTCCTTAACTTATAAAAAATAATTTGGGAACAAAATATGATCTCTAGAGAGGGATGGATTTTACTTAAATAATATTTCTGCGCAAAATAATATGATCATTATTCAGATATTTTCTATTTGCAAAATGGATGTGCCATGAAGCACGTTATTATTGACTAGAAAAGTGAATGTCTAAACAGTCAAAAGCAATAAAATTATTAAAAGATGTTGTTACTTAAGAGTTAAGACTATACTGGCGGCTCTAGGCTCATCGAGGAATAACACGGAATAAACTATAAACTGTAAGAGTATTCAAACATATTTGTCCAGATAAAAAAATTCAACAAAAGTGTGCATCTAAGAATTCAATATAATATTATAAAAAAATCAACACATCAAATTGATTAATTTAGTGAAGTGTAGACGAAAACAATTAACAGTAATTACCCCACCCACCCATGTAACCTCGATATACGTGTACAGGTTTTAATAGTATAGGCGAATGAACTGTAGCTCTTCATCGCCTTCGGTCCAGCACCCAGCAACACGTGACCTACGAGTACGTTATAGCCCCGTGACGTCACTGAGGAGTATGTCTGTTGTGACCTCGGACACCACCTGACCGTCACGGCCAGTGAGTACGGCCTTCGTGTGTCGTCAACCGCCAAGTTACGCGGGGCGACTACAGAATGTCTAACCAATAACTCCCTCGGGGAAGGATCAACCGAATCTCTTTGAAATGTATTTGTGTTATTTTACTCTAGTGGGTGGAGATGCGAAGGGCGACAACCTTCACATAGTGGGAAGATGAACTGTGAGTAATGTACACAATAACTGGTAGAGAGGTTATAGGAGAGATAATTGAACAGGAACATTAAAACTGAAACCTCATTGCCAAACAGTATGAGAGAGTGTGAGGAGTGTATAATCTTCATAGTGTAAGATTTGCCTATATAGTGAGATTGATCTTGGGGAATGCCCCGGACTGAAAATTGCGTCTGTTGTTTGGATGTTTGTCGCCTTTAGACCTTGTGTTAGGCGAATTGCATTGATCAAGTATTTATGTTGTAGTTTGTAAAATCCTGAGCAACTTGACAACGAAATCAACATGATTTCGGCAGCCTAATGCAGTTGTTTTGTTGACTCTGACATAATTAATATTATGTATTGTCACAAACCTGCTGCGTTATATTAAAAAAAAAATTAAGCTAAGAAGGGGATAGGGAAAAGTAATTGGAAGGGGGAGGTTGAAAGACACCAATTACCGCGGCTGTTAGTGTCAACAGCTGGAGGCGTGACACGCCATACAGGGATGGCCGGCCGGTCTTTGGTTTAATCAAGTTGGTGTTGATAGGTTGTTTTTGTTCAAAGAACAAAGGAAAGAGTTTGGTAGTGTTTTGGATGTCTGTGGTGTGACTGGGGTTTCCCTTGTTGGGAGTGAGTAGAAGGGACAGTCTCCTCTGTCAGTGCGTCCGGAGCGGACGGTTTTTGTTTTATAACAAGTCTTGAACGGACTTGGTGGTGTAGAATTGAGTGCAAATCCTGACCAAATTTGTATGTTATGTAACAAGTCCTGAACAGTCTTGGAAGTTACCAGATTTTTTGTATCTTTTTTGTAACATTGAACCTGCTGAGGTTTTTTTTATGTTTTTCTCTTTTGTTTGTTGCTCTTAGTCTTCGTATCCGCCTGGAGGTTCACCGACCATCGTTGAATTTATATTTTCAGGAAGGGTGTCGGTGTCAGTGGATACTTTGTCTCATTTTCAAATGGAAACTTCATGCTACTTCAAGTGTAGATTTTGTGTTGTTTTAAAGTGGAGACTTTGTGAGGAACTGTATTGTGGGCAGGAACATTGAATATTTTGAGACATTAGTAGAAACTTGTGTTAGGACTGTGAGTAGGGAAATTTGGATTTCTTTTGTGACTTTTTTTACTTCAAATTATATTACTTTAAAATTTAACCTGTTTTCAGTGTTGTGTTTTGATTTATTTATCTTCATCATCTGAAAGGCACTGTACAGTGCAGGTGACATATACGTATAGCAGTGGTTCTCAAAGTGTGGTCCGCGAGCATAAATCAGGTGGTCCGCGGCTGACAGTCGTCATATGTCAGCAAAGTGATGTTTAAAGTGATGCATTCCTTGCATTAACATTTTAATTACAAAGAACGAGGTATACGTAGCTTTATGTCATCTTTTTACTAGACTACTTTTACAAAAGGGCATTTAGTTTTGAATTAAAATGAAACAAATGCTGTAATTAACATTTGAAATTCATGGTACAGACTGATTTTTAGGTCTTGGTGGTCCGCCATATTTTTTACTAAGGACTTGGTGGTCCGCCATAGCTTTTACTGAAGTAAAGTGGTCCGCGGTACGAAAACCTTTGAGAATCACTGATGTATAGTATATTTTGGCTGAATTGTAATATAAATAAAGTTATCTAGTAACAACATTGTCATTGTACAGGCCGACTAAGAACTTTTTAGAGCTGTATTTATGAGCTTTTCACACAAACTTCATTGTGAGTCTATTTGAGACGTTAGCTAGTCACTCTTATCGACACTGAATGTTCTTGCTTTGTTAAATTCTATTTGGTAATAAAAAGAAAATCAATGAATAAAGTATACAAAACAAAGTTCAGTGTATCTCGGCTTTGTTTGTATAGAAGACAGCGTGCGACAGGCAGGAGAGCCCGGTGTGAAAAGATGCTAAACTTAATGTGTGTAGCTATCTCTAAGGTCCACCCGTCCAAGCTTTCTCTGGATCAATGACTTGGAGCAAAAGGGTGCGGGGACTCCTCTAAATAGTTCATAAAGATGTCGGTCTTTACCTCCAAACCCCGACGAGTTTGTTCCCATGAAATCCCATCCCGTCAAGTCTTCCAGAAACTAACCCCCTTCCGCTTTTGTCAGGTGGACAGCAACAATGCATCACACCCATGGGTGGAAGTTGCTGTCATCACAGTCACTGGCCTCTAAACAAAAGAGGGCCAACCTAATCTGTGTCTGGATTGTGGGTGTCAACAAAAAGGACCAGTTTAATAAAATCCAAGACAAAGTTAACATTTGTGTCATAACATCTAAAAACTTTTCCTCCTCCTCCCTTCTTCATCATGAAACAAATATACATCAAACAAAGCTCCTTAAAATGGCATTCAAATGGAAGCATGTTATTATTCGAAAAACAAATGTCACAGCCACCACAAAACTATGTACAGCACAGGGATGGGCAAGCTACTTTTAATTTGTAGTCGGCTAGACTACAGCTACTTTTTTTCAAAATGTAGCCGGCTACACTACAGCTACAATTTTCCAAAAAGTAGCCAGCTTCTTTTGGCTACTTTTAAAATGTAGCCAGCTTTTTTTGGCTACTTTTAAAAGCCTGATGTTATAACAAGTTAGCTGTAGCCAGCTGGCTGTAGCAACATACACAAACATCAAACGTACACACAAAACACTATTACTTGCTAACACAAGAACTGGTTTTTATATACATTGACCTTTATTCTGATCTGAGACCACCAAAAACTCCACATTAACAACAAAATGCAAAGGTATAAAACAAACTTTTGACTTCGTGCTGATAATTTGTGAATACTGTGAAAACAAATCTACATGCTTTCAGTCCTTCATGGAATTGAACTTGACCAGAACTTTGGCCTCGAAGTTGCTGTCTGTCCCCCTAGTGCGCAGCTTTGTCATGATAAGTCCTGCCAGACTGAACAATCTCTCAACAGCAGCACTGCTTGGCAAACTTGCTTTCGATGAGCAGTCCAGCAATCCGCAGTGATGCATACACATTCTCCAGTTCACCGATAATTTTCTTCTTCAGCTCAGCCATCTTTTCCTGAAACACAATGCACAATGCAATTTTAGCACATGAAATTTGAGTTCTGTGACCAAGAACAAAAGATATTAATTGTGGATACATCACCCTACTTAAAATAAAACTAGTAAAACAAACAAAAAAGGAAGAAAAAAAATAGTAAAACTTACCTCCAACATTTCCTGCTCATTAACTGGGTTTCCGCACCCACTTTTGCATTTGAAAGTATACCCACTTTCTGTTGCTTCACAAAATGTAAAGAATTTCAAGTAAGGCTCGAAATTGATGGGTACGTCCATCTTCGTTTTTCAAATGAAACAAAATACCTGGCTAATCGCTCCCGCCACGTGGACGACACAGTACTTGCGGTTACTGAGCGTGCGAGACACGTGGTGTCTGGCTGTCACAACACCGAGCAGTGAGAGCAGTGGCTGTCGTCGTCTTGCTGACACGCTGTCGACGAATGGTCGTGAAAGTAGCCAACATGTAGCCAAGCTACTTTTTGACGGTTACTTTCTAAAATGTAGCTGCGGCTACAAACTACTGTTTTTTAAATTTGTAGCCGGCTACGCTACAAGCTACAAAATTTGTAGCCGGCTGCAGTAGCTGTACTTCCCATCCCTGGTACAGCAGCATATGTGACAGCGAAAAGAATGATTCCGAGGTGGCTTTGGGAACGGATGGTGGGTAGAAATTATCTCCTTACCCGGATGTTGCTTTGGCGAAGGTGAGAGACTGGAAAGAAAGATAACGACAGGAAAACTCATCATGATCCTCAGCATCACCAAACAGAGCGTGCAAAGCATTGTTTAAGTGTTTCTTAAGGAGCATGATACTCAGGGTCACCTTACATTGATACAAGCTGCTTCCTGTTTCCTTATTCACTGTTAGCCAGCAAAAGTAGTCAATAGTGCTGGTAGTCTTAGTTTCTGGCTTGTGATTTGACGACCTAGTTCATCTGAAAAGCAAATTAAGATGTGTTACGATGGTGGGGAAACAACTGTTATGAGAAAGCATCACGAAAATCTGCACAATATTTGATAACAGCAGAACATTTCGTGGACAATGTAATGGCTGATGTATGTGTAATTGTTTTAATTTTATTTTTGTTGTCTGTATCTTCAGGTATTTGAGAATGAAGCGTTCTAAACATTTTTTCACGAGCTAAAGCTTTACTTTATTTTTTTGTTAATCAAAAGGAGATAAGAAGACGTGAGCAAGCGATAAAAAATTCTAATTACCTTTTTATACATCTTCTTCAAAGAGCTTGGACCAAAGGCTTAGTTTAAAGGGACTGATGGTTTTGTCTGAACACGCTATATCATGAAAAAGTGCCAGTCGCAGCTCGTCTCAATCTTCTTTATCAACCTCTCCGCGGAAGCCGAAACATTTTTCTCTTCGCCAAGTGGCATCCTACCACTCAGCAACATTAACAACCTCTTTGATCATTTGTTGTTTATTTCTCTAAGTCATCAGACTAAACATTTTCTCTCCCAAAACCTGAAGGTTCTTTAGACAATGGCCTGTGCTGGTAATTAACGAAGAAAATTCGTCCGTGATGCAATATAAATTTATTAGTCACACAGCCACATGACAACCTTACAATTGTGGCTGCAAATCTACTCCAACATAAACAACTGTTTCTCTGAAATACAACAAATGTCTTCAGCCCCAAAGAATTCTGGTCAGTCAGTGTCGCACTTAAAGATGTTCCGAAAAAAAAGATATTTTTAAACGAGAAATATTGTTCTTACAGAGGGTGGCCTTAGGCGGTTTTACTTGCAGTGACAACTCGTCATATCTGTCATAGTTATCTGTCATAGTTATAGGTATATCTAAAAAATTGCTGTCATTTTGTTATGTGCAAATGTTGTTAACATCATGAATTTTGCTGCATACTATAGAAGCTTTCTACAGTTTAATTTGTCTTTTACTCTTTTAATTCATGGCTGTGTCTTGAATAAGTTTTTATAAAACTTACCGATTATGATTATGATTATCATGATTATTATTATTAGATTCAGTGATAGGTTAAATGCTATTGTAATAGAAAGAAGATATAGTGAGAACCTCGATTATCCGGTCTTAAATTGATCGTGCATTCGGTTATCCGGGATTGCTTTAAAAAAAATTATAAGACATCACAAGACCGCCAGTTTTCGCAGCCAAGAATTCTGACTAGAAGAAAGAACACTACATGTCTCACAGCTTATGTTCTTTGTCTATGGGCTTCTGAGAATTATTCTAAATGGATTGAAAATATAACATCTAAGCACCAGTCTCCTTTGCTATGACAAACTATTAGACTTCATTCGATGAAGAGGACTGTTCCGAACACTATCCCTCCTTTTTTTTCCATTTTGACGACAGCCATTCGTCAATAAGTTTTCACATTTGTCTTCTGTTTCAACGCTTGATTGTGTGTGGCCAGAAGGGAAAATCAGTTGCTAATCTTTCATCAGAATTTAGCATCAGTAATCAAACTACATGAGATTGCGAATATTCTAGCTTTTGGGAATTTTTAGAATTATTTTCGATTTCCCTTGATTTTTGTTTATGCGGATGACGGGCGCAGGTTTATACTAGATTATTGAGGTTTTACTGTACATTGAACTAAACATACATAACAAGTAAGTAACTAACTACTTTTTAATTACTATTTTCATGTTAACACATGTATACATGGATGAATTGTTAACATTTTCATCCTAGAGGTTTGCTTCCTGCTTCTTGGTAACTATGCCAAATTTATTATGCATTTTGGAGTAAAGATTCTTATTTGGCTATTTCCTAACCGTAAGTAATTGTACTTACTTGAACTGGGACTATCTATGATGCACAAGGTAGTGTTAGCAGAACCTTTGTCATTATGAAGAATCAACGACCAGTTTCCTTGGCTGATGTTGGTTTCCTTATGAAGGTAAACACTCAAGACAAGATCAGGCGGGTTCCCACTTAGAAAACAACTTACTCCCCTTCTGATATTGTTGCCTAATGCCACTGGGGTCAAGACACATCCGGTTAGCGCCGCTGTGTGAGCCTTCACACGAAATTTTATTTCTTGAAAGATTTGCTTACTGACGAACTTCACAGAGCTGTCAACAAACTGAGGAGGACCTGCAACATTTCAAAGCACAAAAAGTCTATATTAATGATTTCATTTTTTATCTTTGACTGGAAACATTGGCCACGCTGAAACAGTTGTCTTATGGACAAGACTATACAATGACATAGCACAAACTGCCTTGACAAAAAAAATTGGCACATTTATTGCTATAAGTGTCAGAGTGCACAGTGAACATATAAACTTGATAAAAAAAGCCAACATCCAAGCAGCAACTCGCTCATAAATGTTATGTATTCTTCGTATCTTATGTTACACGCAAAAACAACTTTGAAGATTGCTTTGCAAGAAGCAAATGTGTTTTTGGTTCTTGGCACTGCAAATTGGACTGAAAACTAAGTTAAGAATTAAACTTTAAGTTAAAGGTTACAAAGCTTGGTAGCGACATGTCATGTGTCTCTTTGCAAAATAATTTTTAAGATTTTTAATAAGTGAGAGTCCTGATCCCACAGTTTTGGTTTGCTTGTAATTTCCACAAAGAAGAATATAGTATTGTCATTGTCATTGTCATCTAAAACTCACTGAAAGAATCTTTGCACAAGCAATGTAACAAAACTTGCAGAAGCCGCCAAGAAGCCATCTTAGACCCCATTTAAGCATGGAGCAATTTTAAAATCACATAAAGAACAAAAGTTGAAAGAACTAAAGCAGTTAAAAATGGAACCTTTGACAGACTATAAAAAGAATAAAAATTGCAGGGCACTCAAAGACTCTTACCTGTAAATTAAAACAGAATTTTTCAATTTAAATCATTAGCTGAGCTTTGTTGCAGGTTTCTAGGATCTTTGGAATCTTAAACAGATGGGTATTTCTCACTATATTGTCTGCATAATAATTACAATACTAGTTTAATTTCTTCGATTTCTTAAAACAAAATAAACACAATGTTTATATCACGTACAATAATCAAAATCCTTATTATTATTATTAAGTTTCATGAGGGTAATAATTTGTTGGTTTTTTTTTTTTTGCATTTCATAATTCTATCAAAAAATTACTTTAAGAGACAGAGAAAGACACACCTAGATGTAGCACACCAAAGACTATAACAATTATTTGTTTCTATTAATTTTAGCACATACTAGCGCTCATATTCGTGGATAATGTGGTATTAGTAAGTACGAGGGAAGAGACAGGACAGTAATCGGCTGAAATACTTACATGCCACGAGGAAGGTCAAAGATCTGTTCCTAGTTGATCCACTTCCTTGACAACTGATTATCGGCCACTCATCTTCACACCTGGCAGTGAGTGAATAGTTAAGATGTCCTTGATTATCAGATGACTTTAACACGGAATTATGTTGATTTAAAAGCTGGAAAATGACTGGTGGGTTCCCTGTCTCAAAGGCGCAGGAAATATCGACCTTATGACCCTCATAGATGACGTAGTTATCTTTAACCTCATGTCCATCTACAGTCATACTTGTGATGTTCGATGGATCTGAAAATTAGATATATATATATCTTTTGTCATAATAATAAAAAACCCAAGACACACTTAGTAGGTTATTTGGGAAGAGAGATAGAAAGATAACTATGAACGTGTATATCTCTAAGCACATGTGCCAATGTGTGTGTATATAGTGAAGGATAGTCATAGAAAGAAAATAAATTTTTGATGCAGTAAAATTTTAAGTAAAAGATACTATAAATAATATAAATTTTATTTATTCTTGACCGATATTAGACGTGTGTAAAATTAAACAGTGTTTGTTCAGTAGAAAAATTAGCTTGCACGTGAAGATAACTTTAAACCTGTACATAGTATACTTTACTGTAATCTTAAATAAACATTGTCATCAAACAGCTGTGCCAGTCAGATGATTGTCCTTCTACCTACATTTTTTATTTTCTGTGGAATTTATCATTTTAATTATCTTTTTCATGCAGTTTGCATCTTATATCAACCTCTTATATTAACTCATAGTTTCTAACAGTAATACATAATATATTGTATGATTCTGGTCTAAGAATCTCTTCATGTTGTAATGATAATGATCAGTCAGCATTGTATCCCCCAAGTTATGCAGTTCAGAGATTCAAGTAGACAACATTATTGAATAGGATTGTTATCACTTACACAACACATCAACACGTATCAGCCGTCTTGGCCTGGATGTCCTGCCTGCACTAGAAGACAGTATCATCACACTCAGTGACCTCGTGACGACCTGAGAAATGTGAAGATTTAAAGCCACCTCAGAGCTGCTCAGGTTTCGTTCTTCTCCATAACAATTAACCCCTGTCGTTCGGCTCATATACTTTCTATCCATTGAATTCAAACTGTTTTCCCATCGTAGACTACAACTTAATTTCTTCAGGTTCTTTTCACAAACCTCGTACGCGATGTGAAATATGCCTAATGAATTAGAGCTTCTAGTTGCATTGATTGTATAGCTAATATTTACAAAATCATATTCTTCTTTTCTTAGGGTTTCATTGAAGTTTGATTCTCCACCTGAAAAAAATGAACAGACATATTTAGGCAAAGACGATTCTTTCTCGTTTTCTATTAATTAGCTCATGACAAGACCATTACAACATACAGGCTTAAGTAAAACAAATTGAAGATAAATATTTAAAAACGCTAGGGTTAGTTTTGCTTTTTCTTTTATCTTGTACACCAAATAATAATATTTGTATCATTTTGAATGCGACAGTTTTGTTAATGTGACAGTAATTATTTGGTTTTTTTGTTAGCTCAAAGAGACGTAACAGTACACACATTTGAACTATAAGGTTATGCACTCTTAGGACAATTTAATTGTGTTATTTTTTTAATACCAGCATTGTTAGGATTTGGTCTGCAACCATGTGATGTAGCTTAAATTGGGTCGGCGATGTATCTACTGATTTAACAAATTAGAACGCGGTGGAGAGGATATTTCACACCATCCAATATTAACTACTCTAGTGGAGGAAACCATATTTCATCCTCTTTACTTTAAACATATACTTGACTTAAGGGTTTAAATATAGAGCTGGTAGCTGAATAAGTTTGTAAACTAAAATGAATGCCAAGCTAGAAGGCACTGTACAAAGGTTATATTTACATGAACGTAGCGTATGGTCGCTGTGTTCAAAAATAAGGGATAAAACAAGGTGGTTATATGATGACTTGAAAATAGTTATTTCTAGTACTGACATTAGTGACTTAACTGATTACTTTTGTATCTCTGAATCCCAACATAACCAACAAATGTTATTTGCTCAAACTGATGCTCTTTCCCTGTCTATTATGTTTGGGAGTGAATACTAGATGTTTATTGACATTACCCGTGATATTTTATTGCTATTACAAATTATATTCCACAAAAAATAAGTTTGGGTCACATATTTACCAAAACATTTAGTGACATGAGTAAGAAGTGTACACAGAATTCCTTCTCGTGCTAGAAAAATAATAACATCTTGTTTTGTCGTAATTTCAAAGATGTACTCATCACCATATCCCATATGTCCCAGGAAGGGCACATTTTAAGATAATTATACACCTAATTTTAGTCACGTATTAAACAATATTGTTGATATTTGGTTTGTCAGTTTAACATTAACATGGCGATTTTGATGCCACAATACAAACTTCAATCAACCTCTATATTTTGTAATGAAAACATCTTATCTAGGCCTGTCCTCTTCCTACACTTTCTACAAATTTTGTTTTAAAAAACCTTAGATGTATCTTTATAACAATTACTATTTGGAAAAAGTAGAGGTTTCTAATGTATCTGCTTACAAGTAGAGAGAAGCACTCCCGTTGTCAATGCCAGAAGATGCACAAAGATGCAGAGGACCTTGGCAGATGTCTTCATCCTTGGGTCAGTCACTGCGCTGTGATGTCGGTAAAGCTTCGACAGGAAGACTGGAATGCAAACTAATTTTTCCCACGCTGCTTTTGTTTCAGTTTCCTCAGTTTGAAAGCGTAGTATCTGTACTCATTAATTAGTCTCTTATTAAATCTCTAAGTAGGTGGTACATAATTGTTTTCTTTCAGTCTTAGGACACGTTGAACTCTGTGTGCTGCCAAAATGTTTCGTTCTTACATTTTCATTAAATTGTGTAAGGGTGGCATTTTGACAAAGTGCTCCTGATCCGAAAATGTTTTGTAATACGTCTCTGTATGACCTATATATGGTTGTGTGTATTTGTGTGGGATCAGAGAAAAATAAATATAAACAAGCTCATGCCCAGACAAAGTTACTGTAACAAATACTCGCATTTGGTATTTCGTCTTAAATTATTCGAGTAGGAAATGAATTATATCAATATTACTGTTATGTTGTAGCCTATTGGGTTGTATTATCTAAAGAAAAAGTTGATAGGCACTCGTTAATTGAGACTGTGAAGCTAAAGTACCTGCAACCATGACAGGGAGAATTAGGTGTCACCTGTTTATAAGGCACACCATCGGCACGGAGTGTCGGGGTCCTCTACCTTCTGTGTGTGTGTGTATAAATTTCCGCTTAATGTATTATCCGCTCTTTAACATCTGAGAACATACGAGATAGAATAACCTCTTGAAATAACCTTACACCTAAATTAGGCCTTTCAAAAGCTCCAGACCTATTTTGAGATCAGAAAGCTAAAAGGAAGAAGTCCTTAGTATTTATCACTATAGTACAATAGTTCTACATTTCATTAAAGTTAAAAGCAGAAATTGTTTAATATTTAATATTAATATTGTTATTTTTGATGAATGAAATCTTGTGTTGACCTGCCTTGTCAAGAGCCTTCAGTTATTAAGACCAAGTGTTCTTGAACAACTGAACAAGAGAAAAACAAGAGGAAGCAAAAATTCCATCCATAAACATTTAATATTTATTAATACAATATTGAGTGCAATGAAATGTAATAGAACGAACTAAGACACTAAAAAAAACTTTCAAGAAATAATAACAATATTTGTGTCTATTAGTTGTTTATATTAAATCTGTATGCTAGCAAGGCAAAATGAAAAGTAAGGTAAATTACTTGAGTATGTACATCCTTGATTACAGGGATATAAGACCATTGAATTATAAGTTATGATTTTTATGAGATACTGTTCTTTTACCTATAAAATAAACTTTAAATTTATAGTATAGAAACCAACATTATTATTTCTCAAAGATAATTTTCGTTAGGACTGTGGATGTTACTACATATTGGCAGCAGAATGGCATTGCCCGCGTAATACTTGAGTATTTTTACTTAGAGTGAACTAGACTGAACTACTTTAACACTAGCTTAGTAAGATTATTTATTTGTAGACACAGACAAGCTGCCCTTTATAAACCTCTCTCTTCAGCGACAACACAGTCAAGTGTTTACTTCCATGCTGTACAAATCTTTCAGGGAAACAAAGCCGGCAGAAGAATAAGCCCGACTTAATTGTTTTGCAGAACTTCCAGTTTCAGGTCTACTACCACCCATACATCCTTTCCTTGTTCTTGAGTTGAACTTAATGATTTTAAAATGAGAGTATTTAGTTAATTAATTGTTCAGCGCATGCGCAGAGCCTGCTTGTCGGTGATAAAGTCTGTTCGCCAGCGCGTCCGGTAGTGTAGTTGTTACCACCGCAGAAAGATTCCCTTGTCTCAGTCTCGTTTTGGGGACTTTGTAACACATGGAAAATAATGAAAGATTTTGATCAGCATACAAGTATACATATTTATTCGTTTCGTTTTATAAAATTAGTTCTCACAATTTTTTTTTTACCTTAAAAGTCTTAATAGACAAGTGTTTAAAGGAGAAGCCGAGTGCAACATTTTTTTCTTTATGGTCGGGGTAAGTTCATCTTTAATAAATTCCAAAATATGAGTACATAATTATACTTAATTTTAAAGATTCTTCAAACACTGTCATTTTCATCTGCCACTAAGAAAGCAGGAGAAAATTACTCAGGCGCAGATCCATGTTGTTTCTCATCCGATGTAAGTTTGCAGTGTGTACAGAATTTGTTGCACTCATTTCGCACTCAATGCTCCAATCAGTTTGCTTCTTCTAGTTGTAAACAAATAAGATGTTATTTGAAAGATTCTTAGCCTATTTTTGAAAATGTAAGCAGGGGAAAACTTACACGCCATCAACACACACACGAGCGATCTCTATCAAGACTGCTAAAAGAAAGAGAAAAAAAAATGTATGAAGGACGAGGAAAGAAAATTTCCTGGTGATTCCAATCACATTGGACTGCGATGTAAGAACTAAAGCTTATCGCGTTCTTAAAAGAAAAAAATATACAAAATAATGTAATTATTGGAAACTGTTAATATGATGGAATCAGATGATTGTCCGTTGTGAATACGTCGTCAGGTCTTTTTTTTGCCGTCGTATACATTTGTTAAGATCGTTACTTGTTTGCGGACTGCAATCGATTGTTCTCGTCAACGTCCGTGTAGTGTAAGTGACAGTTGACAAATGGCATACAGGTAAATATCGTATGTTGATTAAATAGGAAAGTTTTTTAAAAGTGTCTTCACAGCGAGAAACGGATCGTTGAAAACAGATGTACACAAACAGAACAGAAACGATCATGAAAAGGTAAGGACTTAGATGTTTTTGACAGGATGTGAGAATAGTTTACATAAAAGATTATACATAGTTTATAAAACTTTAAATAGCCTGCACAGGCCCGTTCTTAGCCCCCGCGGGGCCCGAGGCAAAGGGCATGTGCGGGGCCCTCACTTTGCTCAATGCACGGACGTTCATACGCGATAAATCCTCGGTGTCCAGCAGCCTTCTGTCTCCAAGCGCGTCCAGCGAGAATGTGATACGGCTGACTACACTTCCATATGCCTAGTTACCATATCAATCAAAAGCGCGGGGCCCTAGGCAGATGCCTCGTCCGCCTGCCCCTAAGCACGGCCCTGAGCCTGCAAAATATAAATGCAAATAGAAAAAAAGTGTTAATACATCCACACACGATTATGAAAGGTGGACCACTTAAAAGCGTCCACCCTCAACCGAGCATATCTTGAAAATAATTGAATTGAGCTAGAAAAAAGCAAAAACAAAATAAGAAGATTAAGCTAGGTACATACAAGCAAGAATGGTATTTAAATGATCATTCACTAAGGCTATCTCTTTTTCTGTGAGACAAAAATATAAATGCAAATAGAAAAAAAGTGTTAATACATCCACACACGATTATAGAAGGTGGACCACTTAAAAGCGTCCCCCCTCAACCGAGCATATCATAGGTATGTGGGTTAATTTTAAGTGGCTAATCTTGTATTATCAGATAGTGAGATAAGGGAGGGAACCAGCTTTTAAAAATCTTTGAAGCTCTACAGAGTTATGTCCCTTTACTCTGTTCATTGTCTTGAAAATAATTGAATTGAGCTAGAAAAAAGCAAAAACAAAATAAGAAGATTAAGCTAGGTACATACAAGCAAGAATGGTATTTAAATGATCATTCACTAAGGCTATCTCTTTTTCTGTGAGACTCAGATTTCATTGCAACAAAGCTGCCGGAGAGATCTGTGCTCGGGACACCTGGTCTTTTTTGTGTTCGCGATAAATTTGTTTCCTTTTGTATCAGGCCTCTGTTCTGCATAAAACTATCTTTTCATCTCCGTGTAGATATTAAAGAAGTGTTTGTTTCCCAGAAATCTGGCTGTAAGTAATGTAAGTTAGAGAGGTGAAATGGTAAGATAAACAAGTCAATCTTTAAAACTACGGTTGATTCTGAATTAGCACAGTGTAGCTACAGAGATGAAATGGCGAAATCAACGACAGAGAGTGATCGAGAACGGAGAAGAGAGAAGGATAGACAACAAAACAGATACAAAGAAAAAACTACTACTGGACATGAAAGTAAGAAATTCTATATACATGTATTAAGTTTCTTCCGTAAACAGATAATGTAAAAAAAAAACAAAACCCTTGTTTATATGAGGCAAATAAAAAATCTCTTGGGTTATGTCGATGCTTAGAAACCGGAAAAGATAACAAATATGGTGCCAAAAATACATAAGTATGAAAGAGTTTTACACTGAAATCTAAGCAGATGTTGCGGGCCGAGTCCGTGGTTATCTCCCTTTGACCACAAAGTTTCACGTTCTCTGTATTGTTCAGTGTTCGCATGTCTTTCTTTGGGTATGCTGGTCTGGTTGAGACAAGTCGTCCAAAATCCCCTGACCTAAAACCATCCTACAGGACTCCTTGGCAGGAAGTCAGCAATGATAAACAGAGGAAGAAATGGATGGCAATCGTTTCTCCATGACTGACCTGCGAAATACCGTTCCTGACGCAGAGATACGTCTGCCTTTTTTTTAAGTTCGTTGAAGTGACACTGGCGGACAGTAACAGTAAGTGTTTTCAGACTTTCTATAAATTATCAGGGAGACCATTTGTATTCTGGACCGAGTTCCAGAGCAGCGCTCCATTTCTTATTGCAAGACTGGTTGAGTTAGAAATATACTGTGGGATGATATTGATGAGTGACAGGGGGTGATGAATATCCTGTCTATCTGATATATATTATCAACGAGGTCAAAGCTTATTTCTGAGAGCCACATTTCAAAACTGCAATTGATAAACGAAGGCGTTATAGCAAGCTGGAACATCGAGTGCTCGCTTGACAACTTCACTGATGTTTGAAATACTTTCCTTCAACCAAACACTATTCCTCCCTGCTTTACAACATTAGATAAGATTCTTGTGCCCTAGAAATCCACAGTGACCTTGCTAAATGGTTAGAGATGTGTTTATTTAACTCCCCTATAATAGCAGTGCATGTTGACAAACATGTTTAGTAAACTCTGCTTCAGTGTGTAAGGGAAACGTGTGTACACGGCACGACACCCTGTCGAAGGCTTCCCTTCCAGGCACCTTGGAAGGTGGCCGGCATCCCGGTGGCCAGAGGAAGAACCGACTAACGAACCTCTGAGTTTCTTTCTTCCCGTGTATCAAAGTCACGTGTTTGTTGAGGCAACAAGTGGAAGTCAGATAAATATAAAGACCAGTACAACAACTGCACACCTTATTAAACTTCAGCAAGGACGGGTTTGGTTGTACAGGTTATAGAGATATTCTTTTCTTGAAATTCTTTTCTTGTATATTAAGAGTAAGGAGTTTGTGACGAGTGAAGAAACATATATAAAGGAATCGAAAGATGGCAAAAGTGAGTAAGCACAGACAGACAGACGGAGTGTCACGAACTTCCCGCGGACATGCGCACTCTCTCAAATAAGCAGGAGATCGCTTCAGTTTATGACAAATACTTATTAAATACTTATCAATAGTTCTACATCAACACCCCGTAGAAGAAGGTGGAGAATATCAATGAGGGCTCGAAACGTCCCTCTTACTCGAATATTGTAAAAGAAAGTTGTTTTTTACAATTAAGTAAGAGATGTGATGTATCAACTACTGTTACCATTATGTTAAAGGGGAGGTAATATTGAGTACATAGTGATGTTATCACATTTAGTCAAAGCGGCAAATACTAACAATACTACTTATAATTTTAATTGCTTTCATGAAAATATCTGTTCATTCTTCGCAATAGTTATATTTGTTTTTTACAAAAAGTATGCTTCGTTCATAGGTTTGTGAAAATGTCAATTTTTGCTTAAATAAAGCAAACTCAAGGATATGGTAAAGTTTCACATAATACAAAATAAACTTAAACCCTTTTTAATACCTAACAATTAAAAAATATAAGAATCTGAGTCATGTTCAGTTATCGTCAGTAAGGAAATAATGAATATCAGTGTTTGATGCAATCAGTATCCGTGTTTCTGCATAATTTTGAAAATGAAACTCTCGGATGTTTATCTTTTTTACACTGTGAACTGCCAACATTGTATAAACTATTAGGTGCCTAGCTACAGTTCATTACATGTTTACTACAACCTAGGCACAATTAAATGCTGAATTAATTAAACTTACATTTATGTTTTCAAACATGTTAGTTTATCCAAGCAAATCCAAATCTTAAAGAAATAATACAACACATGTATAAGAGAATCACCAGGTAATATAATCAAAGTAAACAATTAAAGTACAGTAGTCTGCACGAGGTTGAGATGGTAGAATATTGCGAAAGATTAATCTACACTGAGTTCACATCATCAGTGGAACAGGTGTTACTCTGGCTTCATCTTCATCTGTGAGAACGTCAGGGGCGCGAATTAAACCCAAGTGCTGACCCAGAGAGTGGCTTCATCTTCATCTCCGAGAATTGCAGGTTGCTGAAGTTACCCCAAACATTGTCGCTTGCACGAGGGCTGTTGAGGTAAGTGCTGCCACAGCCATCCGGGTACCACCAGGCGCTGTGACGTGTCCTGACACAACCGTACGTGTCTCGGTCATAGGTTGAAAATTCTCTATCTTTACTAGGACCCAAGCCATCTCCTGTAACCACATAAACACACACCGTTATATACTATTAGGCACACAAAGTCCTTAGCACAAATATATTATCACTACAAAACATATATGGAAACTTTTATTATTAAATGTGTTATTTCTGTGTTGTTCATCATAACAAAGCCAAGTACCACACAACACAATCAAATACGAAATGAGTAAATGAGAAAAATGACCCGAAGACACTGTACAAGATAAACAGCTAAACAACGGCCTGCCAGCTGACCTGCGTCTCACTCTTTCTTACTGTTCAGAAGTCACGTACGTACCTGCGTCACCCGAGTAGTCGGACACGTAAAGTTTGTAGTTGCTGGCTACAGAGAAATTCTTGTACTCAGCGTAGCGACGTTCTCCACGCCCATCTCTGAAGTCCACTCTCAAGCTCCAATATATATAATCTGTCTGTTCGTAAATGGCGGACAGGCCTGAGACAAGACAAAGCAATGATCTCATGTTAATAAATAAGTCAAGCAGTAAAATATTTGTACTGATCTTCCTCAAGAGTTCGCATGAACCACAGAAGTGTCGCTGGTCATTACCTCTATTATGATGTTATAAAAATGTTGACATTATTCCTAGACTTTAGATGATAAAAAGGTAAGTCACAAGCTCATTGAGCTTTTAGTGTTGTTGTTATTACTACTGCTAATAAAGCGTATTTTCCATGTAATTACGAACTCAATGCAATGCATACAAAGCATAACAAATCTACAGCCAACCATACAGAAACATTAGGATAAACATCAGAAAGCATACATGAACACAAATTGTACAGCAGATAACACCAGCATTGGAAGAAGAATTAATGAGCTGGGAGAACTGTACTCCTGATTTGAAAAGTATAATTCTGAATAAGAAAGGTTTTAAGGAAGTATTTGAAGACATTTCAAGATATGTCCAACAATCTTACCCAGCCAGAAATCTCCAGAGATGTCACCAAAACCTTGTAGATATTCTGTCCAGTTCCGGTTGAAGTCAACCGAGTTGTCGCGACGTCTCTGGAACACCTGCACATCACACAAGTTCACAGGTCGTTACTATGGTACCGAAGCGTAGCATGCTCGATAGGATTCAACACTAATCATACAGTTTAATGAGTTGACAGAGGATGAGTCATAATTGATAAAATATAAAAACTTACGACTTTTATTAGCTGCGATCATGATTATAATGTCAACACTTCACGGTTACGATAGACTATGTGAACCTAGTATAATAGTGATATTCATGTGAAAATATACAGTTTCCTGGCTGTAAATGTGTGGCCTCAAGTGGTTGTGATCATTTATATATGGGAACATAATAAACATAACAAATGCATGATCCACGCCGCGATTACAAATAGCATTTTTTTCAACTCCTTGTCAAACCTACAGTCCCTGATCATGAAGCAGGAATAGATGCAAGAGATTAAAGGTTGCGACTACAAACAACCGACACATGTACACCAACACACTAAATGTCGGCCTGTCTAGAACCACCCTCAACCCACGGAGTCTACCAGCGAGATAGACAGACTGTTGGAAACAGAAGGTGGACAAGCATACTCTCCTGCTTCGTGTTGAAAATGTCGAAAGATATCAAAGAAAAATTATTCGTGGATACTATGAGCTGTATGTGACCCTGGGTATAAGTGGTGTCGTACTTTAGTGAGCAGTATACAGTGAGCAGGAGAGATGATACCTAAGTCGTGCTCATACACACTGACAAACACGATCACACGTACCAGCCAGCCGCCGCCGCTAGACTCCATGTCACACCACACCCTTCGAGGTTTGCTGCTGATTATTAGCCGAATGGTGTACACACCACTTTTGGCACCTCTGTCCTGCCAGTCTAGACATGACCCTGTTATTACACAAACAAATCATTCCGCTGGTAAGGAATTGTTATTAAGGGCGCAGTGGTAATTTGTACAATGACGGAAACAATCGAGGATAAGTACGATAATAATCATGACAACTTCAATAGCTAATCATACATCAGTCAAAAAAAAAGCTGAGTACTACTCATTATTCTACTACTTCTCACTTACTTGCAGCAACACACTTCTTCTTGGTTTCTATGAACTTGAAGCCTAAAGGACACTGACATATGCCTGAGAAACAATCGCTGTTTGGGTCTGGACAGTCTTTCTTGTTGTTACACAGAAAGTTGTCCCAGGTACGGCGTGAGGCAAACATGGGCTTGCATGATCTCTGGTAGTGGGTCCAGCCTTTACTCGTTTTAGGAGACCAGTCTGAGGGAGACTCATGAGGGGTGACATTATGAAGCCGACAGAGACCTCCATCGGCTGGCACGGGTGGCAGAGAAAGAGAGACATAACTGAACTATCAAATGTTAATTGGTACACGAGCAATTTTATAATTCCTGCAATTTCACACACTTTGTTTTATCCTAACTAAATGTATTTAGTACCTTTTGCATTCAAAAATGTTTGTAGATTATGGCGCTTTAAGTATGCTCCAAAATGTTTTTTCGTAGTATTTATTATGCAGGCGTCTACAAACGTTTTTTTACGCAGTTTCGGTTGATTTTCTTGATAAATCGTGCTATTAATAGAACACAGTATAGGACACGTGAAGCAGACTTTAGCAGTTTTAAAGGACACAGTAACCTTAAATCTCTAAGATCATGTTAGTACACCAATGTTTCAAGGTTTTTTTCCCATACAGACCTTTGAAATCAAAGGTGAAACAACGCTTGTAAGCCTTGCACCTGTCCTTGCAGTCTTTCAGACTGATTCCATCCGAGCTATCAAGGAGGTTTCCACGTATAGAGTTGTCTGGGTACTCTCTAAAGGTCTCCCGAATCCCGTCTGTGTTGCATGCTAATATAAACAACAGTGGTAAGCAATTATTTACACAGGTGTTTGTAGCACACGGCGTGTGGCTCATTGCAGTCGTCGTCTGTCCTGCATCTTACATTGTGCCACTTGCTTAGCTCGCCTTCAAGACAGTCATACTTGCTGACCGCCGGTAACACTAGCCATCCCACAATTCTAGCTCTATTTATCTTAGGTTAATTGCCATCTTACAATTATTATAAAGGAAGAAAACCATTAGCTGGTGGGCATAAATAAACACTGAATGCTTAATTTTTAAATCCGAAATATTATTTAAACATTGAGATGAAAGTGGTTTGGTGACAACAACTTAGAGTATCTTTAATGTAAGAAACAGACAGACTGACAGTATAAAACGTTTTGGGAAAAGCTGAGAACTACTCATAATTCTACTACTTCTCACTTACTTGTAACAACACACTTCTTCTTGGATTCTATGAACTTGAAGCCTAAAAGACATAGACATCTGCCTGACAAACAATGGCTGTTTGGGTCAGGACAGTTAACTTTGGTGAGACACAGTAAGTTGTTCCAGGTACGGCGTGAGGCAAAGGTGGACTGGCAGATTCTCTGGTAGTGGGTCCAGCCTTTACTCCTCTTAGGATTCCAGTCTGAGGGAGACTCATGAGCGGCAATAATGTGAAGCCGACAGAAACCTCCATTGGCTGGCACGGGAGAGAGAGAGAAAAGGAAATAAGTTCATTGGTGGACGATTGAGCTATTCTTCTATTTCTGTCTTCATTCAATCATAATTAAAGTGGAAGTCTCTAGTCAATACAGGAGTTTATCTCTGTATATGTGGTGTAGTAGATTAACACTCCACTGCAGCAATAACTAAATAGTCGTGGGTTCAGTGCTATTTTACCTTTACACTTTCTTCCTAAAGAAAGCAAACAACTATCAAATATTAATTAGCTTGCCAGCAATTGTATAATTCATGCAATTTCACACACTTTGTTTTATCTTAACTAAATATATTAAGTACCTTTTGCATTCAAAAATGTTTGTAGATTATGGAGCGTTAACTATGCTCCAAATTGTTTTTTCGTAGTATTTATTATGCAGGCGTCTACAAATGGTAAAAATATAAAGAGACAACATATATCAACATTGTTCCCATTTTTTTACGCGGGTTTCGGTTGATTTTCTTGATAAAACGTGCTATTAATAGAACACAGTACAAGACACGTGAAGCAGACTTCAGCAGTTCTAGAGTACACAGTCACCTGCCATCTCTAAGATCATTTTAGTATATTAATGTTTCAAGGCTTTTTCCCTATACAAACCTTTGAAATCAAAGGTGTAGCAATGCTTTTCAGCCTTGCACCTGTCCTTGCAGTCTTTCAGACTGATTCCATCCGAGCCATCAAGGAGGTTTCCACTTAAAGTGCTGTCTGGGTACTCTGTATAGGAGGCCTGGAACTCGTCCATGCTGCATGCTAATATAAACAACAGTGGTAAGATATTATTTACTGACTTTTTAAGTTGAAGTTCATTGTTCTACATTTTGACGTGTTTCGAACAACATCCATAATCAAGTGAATCAATTTCTAATTTTTTTCGGCCACGTGTTTTTTCTTTCTTCCTTTTATTCAGTCTGTCTAAATGCGGCTATACTGTTTTACAACTTATTCCTTTAGGAATGCGAAAATCATATAAAAGATCGTCCGTTCCTAACTATAACAAGCGGAGAACAAAGTTTCTTGCAATCAAGAATATCACACAGAACCATTCAGGGCTTCTACTTACTCACAAAATTGCGTACAGTACGCATTACAAGTTCAGAGGACCCCTTCAATTTTCGTCAATGGGGTTCCAGGGGACCCCTTCAAATTTGGGCGAAGAACAGATACAAAATTGTGTAAGTGTAGTGTCTGACATCGTAGCCCAGTCTATTGCTGTCGTCTGCTACAAGGTGAGAGTCACTTCCCTTGCACTGAGTTTTTTTTTTTTCCTTACCGGGAAGAGTTCCATTAACTTTATCCAAGATGTCGTTGACAGCGTGGTTAGGATCATCGTCTCAGAAAATAAAAGAAAGTGAGCACCCCAAGTACAGTGAGCATAAGCTCATCACAGATGCTTACACAGACTTCATGGCACAGAAATCTCGCCGTTTCTGACTAGACATTACAGTGCTTTGTGTGCTGAAAGGCAGTTGAACAAAGTATGTTGATTTGTTGATTTTTTCACATTGTAAAGGGACCCCTTAGAGTTAGCCTGGGACCCCCTTAGACATCTTTAGAAGGGGTCCCTGGAGCCCCAAAGAATTTAGCCGTAGCAGAAGCCCTGACCATTGTCTACTCACTGTTAGTGCACGTATCATGTGTTGTGTGTAGAAGTACCGGGGTCACACGACACAGGTGTTCAAAGCACACGGCGTGTGGCGCATTGCAGTCGTTGTCTGTCGTGCATCTTACATTGTGCCACTTGCTTAGCACGCTACAAGACAGTCATATTAGCAAACCGCAGTTAACACTAGCCACCCACAATTCTAGCTTCTATGTCTCAAGTATCTGACTGCCATGTGTACATATTCTTATTCCTCCGCTTTAATGTCACTTCTGCTCTCATCTTCATGGCCACTTCGTCCTCTCACCTTTACAATCACTTTTTTTTTCTAAAGCTAATGAAGTCCAGTAACGACTTCACGTAGAGTCTAGAGAACAAAGATATGGGGTAGTGGCAGCTGTAATGTTCTTCATCGATACATTCCCTTCTGTGGTGCACTAGTACATTAACCCTTAAACCATTGTATCTTGGGTTAATTGCCATCTTACAATTATAAGAAAGGAAGAAACCATTAAAAAAGTTTGGGACAAGTGAGTACTACACATAATTCTACTACTTCTCACTTACTTGCAGCAACACACTTCTTCTTGGTTTCTATGAAACTTGAGCCTAAAGGACACTGCATCTGCCTGACAAACAATGCTGTTTGGTCAGGACAGTTCACTTTGGTGTGACACAGTAAGTTGTACCAGGTATGGTGTGAGGCAAAAGTGGAATTGCAGGAGTCTCTGGTAGTGGGTCACCTTACTCGTCTTAGGAGTCCAGTCTGAGGAGACTCATGAGCGGTGACACTATGAAGACCGACAGAGACCTCCATCGGCTGCACGGGAGGTAGAGAGAGAGAGACATAAATGAACGATGATGCAAAACATTTTGAACAAATGAAGACTGAAAGCAAGTTTATCTGAACATTTCCCGAAGAGTTTGATTCTATTCAACGTTTCAGAAAAAATGCACGTATGTAGTTGTATAAATTTGTAATTCTGACTGTTGAGCTTGCTGGAGCATGGCTGCCACACACTAGTTTGACAATAATTATAGAGTGGAATGTTTCCTCCATTCATGTTGTTGCTCCAAAGTTTTGTCGGTGATAGTCCTGATGCTAGAGTCCTGGATGATTTTCTCTGAGTGTCCAGAGCTGTAAGGCGTGCTGAGTAGGTCTGGGCACTTATCTATGAGTAGGGATAAAACACACTTTCCACAAACAACAGTGTAATTCCCAGATCGTATTCCAGATCGTATTCTAAGATCATTTTAGTACACCAATGTTCAAGGCTTTTTACCATAAAACCTTTGAAATCAACTGTGAGACAAGCTTGTCAATGTCATACATGCACTGGTCCTGCAGCTTCAGACTGTGTCGTCCACGCATTTCAAGAGGTTTCCACTTATAGCACTGTCTGGGTACTCTGTAAAGGTGTCGTGGAACTCGTCTGTGGCTGCATGCTAATATAAACAAACTGTGGTAAGCGATTATTTACATACTTTTGAAGTAAAGTTAATTGTTCTACATTTTGATGCATTTCGAACAACATCCATAATCAAGTGAATCCAATTTCAAATTTTTTCGGCACACAGTTGTTTCTTTCATTCTTCCTTTATTCGTCTGTCTAAATGCGGCTATACTGTTTTACAACTTATTCTTCAACTGTAACAAGCGAGAACAAAGTCGAGCGAGTTCCTTGCGGTCAACATACACACAGACTAGTGTCCATCACTGATAGTAACACGTATCATGTGTTGTATAGAAGTACCCGGGTTCACACCGACACAGGTGTTATAGCACAGGCATGTGTGGCTCATTGCAGTCTATCTGTCGTGGCATCTTAAATTGTGCCACTTGCTTACTCGCAGTCCTCGCTTGGCATCTAGAAATTGTACTTTTGAAAATTATTAATAATTCAGTTATGGATTATATTATGTTTGTTTTTTCTTTTAACATTCCCGCCCACTCCCCATCAAGAAACTAGCACTCTGAGATCCATCATGAGTGTAAAACACATAATACCTTAAAAAAGTCAAGAAGAGTCAAGTTTTACCTTCCTGTATTTCGTCCAGAACACAAGGAGACACGCACAGGAGAAAAAGAAGCAATCAGATATTACGATTTTGTATCCACCTGTTAGCACATGCAACACGAGAGTTTCGGAGTCCTTTGTTGTATATATTTCATATTATTATATTAATAAATCAGCAAAATATTTACGAATTAAAATTAAAAAAATTACAATAAGTAATTGGCAAATATCATTGTAGTAACAAAAGACACAAGTGTCAAAGGTGAAACCAATAGAAACCACAAGAGGTATACAGGAACAGAGAGCCTATTCAAGAACGATAGGAAGATAATAAATAAGAGAATGTGTTTAGTAATATCACTTGTTACACACATAGGGTATGCATCTCCCTTTGATACTTATTCATTCATATAACGGTGTAAAGAACAAAGTGGACTAGTAGTGTCTAAGACATGTAGAAAGAAGAAAATACAGGAAACAGAAAGCTTATAGCAGAGAAAGAAAGCTTATAGAAATCTGCTAACACATAAAGAACACAAAACTTACAATCAATTAAAACATCTAGTCTCTAGAAAAATGCAGTAACAAACCAAGGGAGGTAATAACTAGAGGAGATACAGGACAGCCTGTAGTGGACCAAATCAGTGAAGAGGGTGGGAATGCACTTCCAAACAATACTAATAAGGGTGATGGATATGGATGGTCAAGATAACCTTGTGAACCCAGTCACCCAGCTAGTTCAAATGCACTGGTTGTTCAACCTGTGACAATTAGGATAACAAAAAGTCAAAGAGCATTAGGTTACTAAAAAATGTTAATTCAGCAGGCCCAGATGTAACCACACACCACAATACAAACAAATATTCATTAAAAGCTGCACTCCCTTGATTACTCCCTTGTTAATGTTCAATTTCTAGCCAGCAATAACTAAATTGTATTATCCACTACCACAGAAAAAAGTGACAGAACCAATCAGAAAACTACCGAGAGGTATCCTCTTACTAATACATTTAGAAGATAAAGCCTAGATGCATTTACATAACTAACCAAGTTGGCCAGAAGAACAATTAAATGACAATAAAATGTAATTCCTAAAGGAGAGGTAAAAGATTAGAAAAATTGCATTTTTCCATTTAGCCCCGCCCTTTCACAGGAAAGAACAAACTAATGCAGAACTATAAGGACTATGAGAATAAGTAAGGATAAGTGGAAGTGAATATGTAAAAAGTGGTGTAAGAAAAAATATGTTTACAAAATTTAGAAGGTTAGGAGTCTCTTAGAGCATCTAATTTCATGAATTGTATGAGATGTATGAAGTTCATTTTGCGTAAGATGAGGGAACTGTTCAGCAGTATTACAAACTTTGTTTAAAAGCTATTAGTTAGAAATAAAATAGAGTTGTTTGGAGAGTTACTTTTCCCAAAAAAACGGTAAAATCAATCCAAAATAGCGTTTCAGATTATGACGCTTAGATTATGGACGCAGTACGCGTACGGGTAAGGGCGATAATGCGTTAACAACAAGACATAGGCAACAACGCCTGTTCTAACACTGAGACGAGATCTGAACCCAGTAAAAGGTGCTTACTCCTGTATATGGCTAACTCGGCCAACGAGGACTGTTCATAGTACAGAGAGGCATGTTTGGGAAAAATAGTAAATAGGCAACAAAACATCGATGCAGTGGGTTGAGAAAAGTCAGGTGCATGCGACCTTATTTTTTTTTAACAGCAGGATGAGCTTCATGCATTAATACAAAGACAATATTCCACACCGACAGTCTACACGAAATTAAAGCAGTGTAATCTTTGCAAAAAATCCTCTCTCAGCAAAGGTCTTCCGATTAAGGCGCAGTTCGTCTTAGGAATTAAGGATATAGCGAATATGGAGAGGTGGAATGAAAGATGTTAGGGTAATGTGGAGGAGCAGTGAGGCCTAGGTGTGATGACTGTGCCTGACTTTTAAGTATATTTACTCAGTAACAGGCCTTGACGGATATCGGTACTGTACTACCGAACTAATATGGCAGAAGAAAACTTACCTTACTTAAACACACAGTGATTTAATCATTACATAGTCAAACATAGAATGAAAAATGTCTTTAGGGTCGACGATGAATTCTAAAAAAAAAAAATCTTTCAAATAAACTGTGAAACGTAAATTCACTTGAGATCGGAAGAGAAGCAGTTACTAAAATAAGCATCACTTTTATATCAACAATGTGAGTAAAATAATTCAACCTGAGATTAACACATATGATTAAATAACATACCCAAAGAAATGGTTTGTAGGATGCTGTTAGTACGCCAAGGAGCACCCGAGGAAAGCAGCGTTGAGACGAGGGAGAGGTTGGACAACGGGTAGTGCACGTGTGGGAGAGGGTGGAGGATGACCAGGAGAGAGTGAAGAAACAACGACAGCAGCGTGTCCGACAGTAGCATGCAGCCCTCCACCCCCCATGCATAATCAATGACAGGAGCGCTCATATTGTCTTACTATATGAAGCTCATTTCAACAGGTAGTGAGGTAGGCAGCGGGCCAGGGTCAATACAGACCGGGACGGAAGTGAAAACTAACTCCGGCGAACGCAATGCTGAAAACCTTACTACAGAAATACCGGAGTGAATTCCTGGTCTTTCACTTATTGAAATTACACAAACACACAAAAGTATATAAGAGACAACATAAATGGTATAAAAATTTCCTTCCTCAGGTTTACTCTCTCTTACAAACGCACAAACACAGACAGAAAAATTTACAGGTATTAAAAGATGGGTAGACATTTCTTGTTACATCTATTCATCTTGTATTGATATTGTACGAGTAAGGTAGGAATGTTGGAAAATAATGAAATCGAAACCAATTCATTTGGATTAAATTAATGTTCATTATCGTTCAACCAAAGCTATATATAAATACTTCATTATCATTTTAAAATGAACTTGGCTACATGATTACAGTGCGATAACTGTTTGTGCAACAATCCTTTGCAGGTTGAGAGAGAAGGTGTCAAAGACAAAGGACGACACCACCCACGAATGCACTGAGGCAAGCTGACAAGAATTCACTCACATACCACCAACAGGTGCATACAATTGTCGTTGCCAACAAGTTTTGAGGTAGGGCAAGAGAGCCGGTGTCAAAAAACAACGGCACGACATCAACACAGTGAGGTCAAAGGCAGCGGGCAAGCCGCCAAGAAATTCACTCACATAGTATGTATGATCGCTTCTCCAGACACTGAGTGATGATACACACTAAAGACAAAATACACACCACACACACTAAAAACCTAGAAACATTTCATTCAAACTTCCTGTGTAACAACACATGGCGCGCGCGCAACACAATACACATGATCAAAAACACCGGCGCGCTTCCAATGCATCTGAAGTACGGTGTGTGGTGTGTTTATGAGGATATTGGGTGTTATGATTTTTTTTATTTTTTCTCCTATTATGTAAATGAAAAGAGCAAAATATGAACTTTTTCATGGACTTCTTATATTTGATAGTATAAGGGACAGCGGGAAAAAGCGTACCCCACTAAACATTACAGTTCATT